>NW_022900925.1:6256791-6269417 GCF_012274545.1 Fukomys damarensis
TTTTTTTTTTTTTTTTTTTTTTTTTGGTACCAGGGATTGAATCCTGGTCCTTGCACTTGCGAGGTAGGCAGTGGAACCACTGAGCTAAATCCCCAGCCCTTTCATGGAGTATGTTTACTACCTCCTCACTTCCTCACTCAACCAGGATACTTTAATTCTTTTTAATTTTTGTTTTTTGAGACAGGGTCTCACTGTATAATTTAGGCTAGCCTCGAACTCACCGTATAGCCCAGGCTGGCCTCAAACTCACAGCAAACCTTCTGCCTCAGCCTCCTAAATGCTGGGCTTATAGGCCTGAGCTACTACGCCTGGCCACTTTCATTCTTTACTCTTAGCCCTTAAAATTCTATTATGACCTGCCTCTGTGTAAGTGCATTTATGTTTACTCTGCTCAGCACTGAGTCCTTCTGGTCTGGACACACAGTTCTAGTAAATCTTTCTACAATTCCCATTGGTAACATGTTGGATGACGTAGCTCAGTGCTCTTTTGTCACCTTGCCTCTCACACTCTGCTTCTGAATATATTTATTTTATTCCACACAAACATTCATACCTAAAGAGTTTCATCCCAGGAGATTCCTTTGACTTAATTTTCCAATCCTCTTGTTGAATTTTGTGTGTCATTTCAAAGAGCTCTATAAATTTCTCCACCAGGTCCTTTTTGAAAAGGCATCCAATTCTTGTTCACTGAGTATAATTTTCTTTGTTTTCTTCAAGGGTACTAAAGAGAGCATTAATGTTCTCTTTCTTACGTTCCCTGAGGTTAGTTGTGTGTGTGCAAGTGTGTATGAAAGTGTCAGCCTTGATCCCTATGGTATTGAATTACTCCAGTAGTTGGCGAGCCAAGTTTTTCTACATTTTAAAAAATCAGTGTAGTTAGAGATACATAAGATTTACATTCATTTTGGGGACTTGATATATCTATATCTCTATGTTTAGAGATACAGATCCCATATCTTAATCATTTTTACTTCCTTTCCCCCTCTCATCCCTCCTGTCTCCCCTTCTCCTCAGATACCCTTTCCATCTCCACGAAGTCTACCTCTGTTCCCTATCATCTGTCTTTTATTTTTTTCTTTAAATTATTTATATATATATATATTTTTTTCCCCATTAAGTTTATTGGTACATTTAAAGCAAACAATACAGTTACATTCATCATTGGGATCTTGTACCTTTACACGATATGTCTTGGTTCTTGTTTTTTCTCCATACCCCTACGCTCCCTTCACCCTTCCCCATATTTTAAGCTTCTCACATAAGAGAAACCATGCGATATTTAACCTTTTGTGCCTGCTGTTTTCGCACATACTCTTTCACTGGCCCTTTTCCTTCTACCCACAATGCCATGCTGCTCCCCTCTACCTTTCAGCAGTCTGCCCACTGGACGGGGAAAGAGGGTGGTGAGAAGTGGGGAAGGGGCCAACCTGCAGAAACAGTCATAGCTGCAGAGGACCAGGACATGTTTTGCTCTCTTCTGAAAGAAATTCTGGAAATGAAAGCAGACAGCTACTTGTAATGGGAAGTGGATATTCTAATTCACTCTTAATTCTGTTTATATATAACCAAAACTCAATCCTACCAAAAAATGTATTGTGTGCTAGGAAACCCCTCCTGGAGTGCCCTAAAAGGAACCTGCCCCTTTGCTCTAAGTTCTGCTAGAGAGTGCATGCTCTCCCCATGAACTAAACCAGAGGATCATCTTGGAGAAGTAACGGAGTTCCCGTTCCCTCACCTGTGAAAACACTTATCTGCATCATTCATCTCAGGGGCTTCTGGGGCTGGGCAGAGTTGAAATGTGATATAGAATTGAAAGCCACTTGTGAACTCCAAAGTTATTTTCACATGCTTCTTACACATATTATTGAACAGGAAAAAGCACCCGTCCATGCTTCAGAACTTGACCCCTTTCTGGTGGCAACTGTGTCTTGCTTGAAGGCGCATTTGTTTGTATGCAGGCATTTCTACTAACAGTTCTTGTATCCTGAAGACGTTGGCTTATACAAAACTGCACAGCAAAAATAACAGACTTCTGGAAAAAGGATCAGGGTGGGCCACTCAAAATGTAGAGAACTTTGTATTCAAAGTTCTAAAAACTTGAAGTCTAACCCAAATGAAATGCCAGTACAGCTAATTCCCTAGGCACTTTTTACCCTGCCTTGTGGTCAGTCCATCCCTTGCAGCCTTAATTTCTCATCGATCAAGATGTAGATCCTGAGTACATCTGACTCTCGTAGAGACCATTTTAATTACAATTAAAGATGTGATCCTGATGGAGCCTTCTTCATTAATGCACTGTTTTAACAGAAAGGGAGATAGCTTCCTGGGGTCCTCATAAGCACTTACGGCCTCTTCTGCAGACAGTATTCTTACATCCAGGAGATACATTTGCAGTAAAGTTCCAGCTTTTTTCTTAAGTTTTTTTCCCACTTAAATGTATCTGCTTCCTATTGATACTCATGGTAGGAGGTATTCCATTCTTATTTTTTTCTACCATGTTGCACATGGAAGGTCAACAATAAAGACTGATGAAAGGAATTGTTTCCATCTGGATATATCAACACATTTAAAAAATTCTTCGGACCAAGGACAGAGGATAACTGATTGTCCAAGAAAAGAACTAAGAGGCAGGGAAATCTTGGGAGGGAAAGCCTCATGTACCTTGAGCACAAAGTTGTCCTCAGCTTGGAGCTTCAGGTCCACAACTGCCTTCCTCACCAAAGCCTCAAAGTTCAGGTCTCTCCTTCGGGGCACCTCCAGGGCGGGAAAGAGGTCCCCAATCAGGCCCATGAACACAGGCATGTCATCAGTCACAATCTTGGGGATGTTGAAGTCTCTCAAGGAGCGCATCAGGACTTGGTCCTCAGGCCGGTCAGGGTCTCCTCGCTTTAGTGATCCCGCTACCACGAGCACAGACTTGATGGCCCGCAGGCCCCAGTCGTAGTGATCCTATAGCAAAATGGGCCACTCAGGTTAGACCAAAGCTGCTGGGATGCAGAGAACCAGAGGCTCAGGAGACAAATTATGCATAACAATGTCACAGGTTACTTCTAAAGGCCAGGGAGAGCCGTGGGAGATGACTGACAAGTTGGAAAACTGTGACCACAACATTCTAGTTTCTTATCTGGCATTACCTACTCTTGCAACCATGAGGACAAAAAGCAGACACAGACCACCCAAGGCTCCCGTAGCTGGGAGAAGGTGGTGGGATGTGGTTAAGAGTGTGGGTCTGAATGCAGACAGACCTAGCTTCATGTTCCAACTCTGTCACTTGCTGCTTTGTAGCAAATCACTATTGAAAGAATGACACGAAGGAAACATTTTGTGTGCAATGAAGACAAAAGGCACGGTGGTTGTACCTGAAGCTGTGGATCAGATTTCTGTGAGGGAAAAGTATTAAAGAAAATTGGAAGGGATAGAATTCAGTGCTTTATACTGTGCTTACAGTTGAGAAAGAAGTGGGAAGAGGATGTTTACAGACTGCGCGACAAGAAAATCAATGCAGTTCAACAAATTGAAGGAAAACCAATGGTGATGCAGCCTGGAAGGCCAGGAACAGAGCCAGGAGTGGTAAGCTGTAGAGGTAAGTGCAGGCAGACTAGGTGCCATACAGCTCTTAGTAGAGATGAGTTTGTTGGTCTTCACCCTACTGCCAGTGAGGAGCATTTTAAAGTAATTCCTCTAGCTTGCTGGTAGCTAAAAAACAAGTTAGAGGACCCGGAGAACAGTTGCAGAAACTAGAATAGAGAGAGTTGCATTCATTAGCTTAACGGAGACACAGGTGTTGGAACTAAAGAGGTAGCAGTAACTACAGAAAGAAAATTAGACTCATTTGAGAAAGTATCGGCAGTTTGTTCACAAGGAGATGCAGGGCTGGGGAAGATGAAAGTGTCGGTGGGACTCTCAGGAACCTAGCGCTAGCAAGTGAATAATGATGGTCCAGTACACATCACGGAACATGGGAGAAATCCGCTGGGACGGAGCTGAAAGGGGAGAACAGATGCAGATGTGCCCAGCTGAAGTTCTTTGTAAACACCCAGGGAGACGTGGTTTAGAGCATTGATTATACAGGTTCAGCGCTCAAAAGAGAGGCTGGGAATAGAGCTGTGAAGAGTGGAATGTTAACTGACTTGGAAGTCAGCGGTGGTAGAGAACCAAGGGAGGATACAATAGGAAAGAAAATGTGAAGACAATGGGATTTCTCCCTCTTGAACAGATTTCACAGGGGTGAGAGAGCCTGTTTGTGGCGGCAAAGGTTAACAGCGCAAGAGGGCCCCAAAGGGAAGGTGAAACTGATTGGGAATAGCTCAAGAAAGCTTCTTTGCTGTCCTTGCCATCATGAAATTTCCCAAGGCATAAATCTTGTTCGCTGTGAGAGGACCAGCCTTAGGCAGAGGCCACACTTAAAGCCAAGCAGCACAGGGAATCCAGGGGCTCGTTAGGACAAATTCTCTTCCCAACACCCTCTCCGTCTCCTGTCCCTTTGGGTAGAAACCATTTCCTCCAAGGATTTCTCTTGGTGGGACATTGGTGTCTCTAAACTGTTGCTAAATATAGTAGTAAAAATAGGGTTCTGTACCAAAAAATCTGCACACAAATTTTTATTGCAGAATTAGAGATAGATTTACTTATTTATTTATTTTTTCTGGGTATTGAACCCAGGGCTTTCACAATGAGCTGCATCCCCAGTTCCTTTTTTGTTTAAATTGGTACTGGGGAATCAAACTCAGGGGCTTATGCTCCCAGTCCTTTTTATTCTTTATTTAAGATCCGACCTGTTTGGAGAGCAGTTCTTTGCACAGTTGGTAAAGGGTGATGAACTTTCTGGCTAAAACCCGGGCTTCGATGAATCCTTCCGCCACCAGCATGATCTCGCAGATCAACTCAAAGTCTGGGACAACCATCGCACACGGCCTGTGTACAGAGCACAGAAGCTGAGTCCATCAGTTTCTCCTCTCAGCCTCTAAGGGGAAACTGTAGGACAAGAGACACTGGCTGACAACAGCCAAAGAGGCCTCTGTGGGTACGAAAATTCATGGAAGGACCTTTGCAGTCATTGCATCTAAGACTTCCAATGTCAAGAGGAGTCAAGCAAGAATAAAGGAAGTGCACTCTTTTCCTCCGGGTGATGGATAATGGTAGCAGATTCAGCAGAGTCAGGGCCGAACTCCAAATCACGCCTTTTGAGGCTGGTGGGCGTCACAAAAGCACAAAAGCTGTGCATTAATAAAGCAAATTGTCTCGACTAAACTAGAAACTAATATTGAGCAGTGCTGAGCTTCTCTGGGTGGCTACAAAAGACTGAAAATATCCTTAGTCCATCCTCAAGATGTGCATTTCCCCCAGACCCTACACACTCAGGTAGTATTCTGTGTTTATTTGCACACAAATGTAAATTTCTAATATTTATGTGTAAGGTAGGTGGTGTCTATTAGCCCCTCCTTGACACAAAATGACTTATATAAGAATACAGGGGGCAAAAAAAAAATATATATATATATAGGAGGCGAATTTTTTTCTCTATTTAAGGATTTACTGTGAGTTTCCCCTCCTTTGGCACTAGCCACATTTGATTTTGAAATGACTTATTTTTATTAATTTATTAGGTATGTAATGGGAGTCTAATATTACATTTTAATTGCATTTCTCCCATACTTATATAAAAATTCAAAATCATTTTATTTATGCCCATATTTCTCCTTCAAATATTTTGCACTGTGCCCAATTGCAAAGGAGCTGCCCAAATACTTAGATTCTCAAAATGACTTGGCAACCTGAACATTAGGTTACATGTACATACTCAACAGAATGCAATGTGGCGGTGAAAAATAATGTTATAGAAGGAAAACTATCAAATGGCACGAGAAGACAATTCATTAATGAAAGCAGGATACTCAACGATATAGAATTGGATTTTAGTTTTGAAAAAGAAATGCTTGGCTCACACACAGTTGGGAGGAAAACGATGAGTGGTTACACTGATTATCTCTGGGTGGTGGGACCAGTCTAAGAAGGAGCAGGGTTTGCACTCCAGTTCTGACTTTATTAGTTGGGCTGCTAGCCAACTCTAGTAACCAGGGCCCGCCCTGCACAATTTTCTGACTCCATCTGTTTTCTCATTGCACAAGGGGGAAAACTAATACCTCCCCCATCATAGACTCTTTGTGAGAATTAAATGTAAACATAGATTTTTTTGTGTTTATTGTTTCAAAAATATTTTTTCTATTTCTCATCCAAAATTATCTTCTATGGCTATATGCGACTGGACTGAAAGTTAATATTCCCCTAAATTCTGTATGTTGGAATCCTAACCCCATTGAAGATTTTTGGAGGTGGGGTCTTTGAGTGACAATGAGGTCCTGAGGGTGGAGCCCTCATTACTGGGATTAGTGCCTTTATAAGTAGAAGCCATCAGCCCACTCCTGTGCTTCTGGCCATATGAGGACACAAGAGAGGGCTATGCATCAGCAACATGAAAGTTGTCTTCATCAGAACTTTAAGTACCAGTATCTTAATCTTAGACCTTTGGCTTCCAAAACTGTGAAAAAGAAATGCCTGTTGTTTAGAATACCTGTTTTATGGTGTTTTGTTATATCAACCTGAATGGACTAACAATTCTTTTTAAATGTAGGGGAAAAAACTGTAAGAAATAATTCCAGCACTCCCTGGTTAATCAGGACCTGCCTGAACAAGGAAACCCTCATGCTACTTGGTGGGATATGCAAACTTGCAAACTTGCGCCGACTGGGGTGGCTTAAAAGTGAGGGACTAAACTATGCAAGTAGCTGCCCTCTGAGGACTCTAAAAGGCCTTGAAGGCTTTCACTCCACCTCTCTAAACAGAACTATTGTGTGTCTCATCCAAAAATGAGACAACAACTCTGTCACAGTTCCTCTCAATCTATCTCTTAAGTAAAAGTGTAGTAAGCAGAAAATCAGAAGGCAAGACGCACCTTTCCATGTTCTCTTTGTTTGGCCAACTTCACTTAGCAGGAAAAAGGAATGCATACTTTGGTTTCTGCTAGGAAGCACATCTGTGTCTTCTTAACAAAATAAAGAAGTGTGTGCCGGGCGTGGTGGCGCACACCTGTAATCCCAGCACTCAGGAGGCTGAGGCAGGAGGATCGCTATGAGTTCAAACCAGCCTGGGCTACATAGTGAGTTCCAGATCAGTCTCAAGTACATAATGAGACCCTGTCTCAAACAACAACAACAACAATACAACAAAATTAAAAATAAATAAATAAAAATAAAGAAGTGTGTGAGGGGGATTAAAAAAAGGAATTGAGAAATGTCACGTACATGTACCTACTCCCTGAGATGGATGTAAGCATAATGTACTACGAATATGTATCACTAAACATTTTAAAAAGTAAAGAAGATTTAAAAACACAGCAATCTGCATGGGTGGCGAGGGTGAAATAAAAGAGGTGTTCTTAAGCATTGCTACTATGAGTGTAATTTGGTACTACGGTTTTTAGAAAGTAATTTGGCAGTGTGTATCAAGAGCCTTAAAAATGTTCCTAATTGTTCACTCAGTGATTCCATTTCTGGGAAGCTAGCCAAACAAAATAATCATGCATATGGAAAAAAAAGACATATACAAAAATGTACATTACAGCAGTCATTCTGCATGAATTAATTTTAAATGTTAGAAACAGTCTTAATATTCAACCGAGAGGGACTAGTCATTACACTGCAGACTGTGCTCTCGATACAAAAATATAGCCATTAAATGAGATTTATTAAAAAATATTAATAGAACAAAATATTTATAGTAGACTAAGTAACAAAAAATTTAAAAAAACACTGTAAAGTACAAATGTAGGTAAAATAAAAAAAAAACAACATATATATCCCAAAACAAGCAAAAATTAATTTTACTGGTGATGGCATCATAGGTGGTTTAAAAAAATCTACTTTTCTGTAATCTCCCAGTTTTCAGTAATTTACATATCACACATTTCTAGCACAAGGATAAAAGAAACCTCTCTCTGGGGGCTGTCATGCGGGGCGCACCTGAACAGAGCCTTGAGGTTTTCAGGCAGCTCTGCGCGGCCAGCGTAGCCAGGATTCATGGTGATGAAGATGCCCACAGAAAGATTCAGCTTAATCTCCTCACCCAGGAAGTTGAACTGCTGCTTCTTATCTCGAATGGCATCTTGGATGCTTTTAACCTGGGGGACCAATCAGCACAAAATACTTCTTCAGTGTGTGTCTTAACTACCCCTGGGCATTCACAGTCAACACCCAACACAAGCAAATGTCCTGTGGCCCCTTTCACAGAAGCACAGGCATGGCGACCACCCTGCACACTTTGCTGATGGCATGGGTGCATTTTGGAAGGAATCCGGATGTCTACATCCCTATTTATGACATCAGGATTTTGAGATGGAACTGAGCAAACAGGTTGCGGACTCTGAACATGGGCCTCCACTGCAGTACTCACTAAGGTGAGTTAGGGCTGACCATGGGCCAGGCACTGTTCTGATACGTTTTTGTGCATTAACTCATTTGGGCCTCATCAGTACTTGGAGGAGCACTTTAATCCCATCAGGCCTGTTTTTCTCTATAATGAAAAAGGATCATAAAGAGGTAATTTGACCACAGTTACAGATCTATTGACTAAGGGTAAGGATTCCAATCTAATCTAATCTAATTTAATCTAATCATCGCATCCACTCCAATCCAATGTAATCTAAGCTTGTTCTAGGGATTAAAGTCTATAAAGAAGTTGGCGCATAAAAATGCGTAGTAGCAACATGCATGGAAACTGTCAATGCGGCCATCACTGGTTTTGCGGTCTTTGCCGTGATTTAACCCCTCACTGCCCCTCCCCAGACTGCACCTGTAGGATGCCCGCAGGAGTGCAGGCAGACAGTGCAGGGAGTGTGTCCAGTCCATGTGAGGAATGGCAAGAAGCGTGTATTAAGATAATCTAGGGCCAGATCCTGAAGAACGGTTAGTGTCTTTCTAAAGCAACTCAGTTTTTTTTTTCTAAACGGCAATGTGGAGTCAGAGGAGTATTTAACTACTTGAAGCTTAACCTGCTTGGAGCCATGTTACAGATCTCTTAGTGGGAAGAGAGGGACAAATGAAACTCAGCTGCTTATATTCTCATATCTGGTCCTTTGAAATACGTGTCTAGAAATGATCAGCAGCAAAAGAGGAGGAAGACAGAAGTCACGTAGCTAGTGGTAGGCTAGCTTTTCAGCCAGGCCCCTCAGTATTTTAGGGATTCCTAGTCTCTCAGAGTTCTTACCTTGAAAGCTGGGACCAGCACAAGGCTATAGATGAGCTTTGAGCATATCTAGAAGTCCAGACTGCTGTTAGAAAGGTCAAGGATAACCTAGTTCCACGGAGATGAGGCCACAGGGTGTGTGTGTGTGTGTGTGCGTGTGTGTGTGTGTGTGTGTGTGTGTAGAGACAGACAAAAACAGACAGGTGGACCATCTACACCGGGCATGGCTATCTTCAGTGCTTGGAAGTGCAGTATTTGCCAGCATGCATGATGGCTTTGCAATTAGGATTCAGCTCCCATCCTAAAGTGAAACTCTAATGACTGAATGCATTTCAGCTCATGGCAATTAGTGGGAGACTGAAACTTTACTTCTACACGCAGAATACCAATGGAATCCTGGCAGAGGCAGCTTCCAGCTTCCAGCACCCAGCACCTAGCACCCCACCCCAGCAGATCAACCTCCATGGTGTGTGTGGGGCTTGCAGCCCAGACCAGCTCTGCCATGCAGCTAGCCCTTTGCTGCCTTCATCGCTCTACAAAGTAGGTGGCTGTTAAGGGCTTATTTTCTCCTTTGTACCCAGTCCTTGTGTTTCTAAAATATATAGAGCACTCTTCTGGCTAGGGAGTGAGGAAAGAATTGAATTAACATTTACAAATTGCTCTGCTACCTTTGGGCAAAGGTTAAGGTGACAGCCTGGGACCCTTTCTGCTACTGGTCTGACTCAGCATTCTCTCCCCAAACACCAAAGCCCGGAAAACTCATGCTCAGCAAGAATTTACGATGCACTTTTGGATTGGAGGCATCTGTGCTTTTGTGTACAATTCTGTAGAGGGGCCCTTGAGGGAGAGAGCTGAACAGACTGGAAGATGCGGTTCCTGTTGGAGCATCGGTGCTCGCAGATGTTGCCCTTCGCCTGCTAACGCAGGAATGGGGAATCTTTGCCGGTTCTCTTGGGACAAGTGATTGGAATAGGATAGTGACCAGAGTCCCGGAGGCTTGGATAAACCCAAACCCTGGAGAAGTTCAGAGGTTTTAGGATGCAGGGGGAAAAGCAGGCAGCCTGAGAAGGTAAGGATTACTGAATTTCCACCCATGTGGAGGTGCACACACAAGTAGGCACTGACAGCCAGCTATGGCTACCGGGTATCCTACACATTCATGAAGGACTGTTGCTTTACTTCTTGTTTTCAGAGAATTTTAAGCCACAGGGAATGACAGAAAATCATTACTGACTTTTTTGACCACTTGATCAGTACCAGGTGGTATTCTGAATATTTTACATAAATTATTCCACTCCACTCTTTCAACAGCTGCTTGAGGTGGGTGATCTTACATCCTTATTTTGTAGAAAAGGAGGGTGAGGCAGAGGCAGTTAAAGTGTCCTGCATTTATGTGAGATGAAAGCGTATATGGGAACTCTGTGCTATATTTGCAACTGTTCTAGAAATCTAAAATTGGTTCTAAATTAAAAGGATTTGCTGATATCCAACAGTTGGTAAGTGGAGTCTAAAACCAGGTAATCTGGTGCCAGAGCACATGATTTTGGCCATTGCCTCCTGCGAGATTTATTCTGTCTCACGGTTTCAGAGGTTTTAGTCCATGGTATGCCGGCTTCAAGAAGTAAATGCCATGACAGAAGGACATGGCAGAGGCAAAGTTGCTCAACTCACGGCATCCAGTTTGTCAAGGACAAGAGGAGGAGCCAGAGAGGAAGGCACCAAACAGTAGAAACAGGCTCTGAGGTCATACCCCAACCCCCTACCTACACACACCCAGATGCGTGCCTTACTAATCTCCGTGGCGGCTCTCAGGCCAATCAAACTGACAATTAAGATGAGCTATCATGCTAAGTGATATAACCTTATGGGACTACTACCATGACACTGAAGTATTATGTGGAGCGAGACCACGTATACACTTTCTGACTAATTTGCTTTGAGCTGAAAATGAATCATGTTATTACTTAGGTATATGTTTTCTTCAAAACATGAAACATGTTTTCGTGACCCGTTAAACAAGGAAAGCTATGCAGAAACTAGTGTCTTCAACAGGGGACCACCTTGCACCCATTTCCCCAGGGCGTGTTTGAACATATCTGGAGACATTTTTATTGTCATAATTAGGAGGGTGGATGCCCCTGGCAACTAGTGTGTAGACATCTTACAATGCCTGAGATGGATCTTTGTGATAGAAAGTTGTCAGCCCAAAACATCAGTTGCGCTGCAGTTGGGAAATTTGGATCTGGACCAGATATTTTACCAAGATGGAGAGTGAGACCAATAAGATATCCGTGACTTGTGCACCACCCTGTAGCTTGTGTCCCTAAGTTAAACTCCCATGTATTTTGTTTGTTTTCTGAGGTGTTGGCAATTGAGCCCAGAGTCTTATACACACTAAGCAAGTGGTCTACCTCTAAGTTACCTCCCCAGCCACCATGCAATTTCTTTGTTGGGGTGGGGTTTGAGACGGGGTCTCACTATGTAGTTGAGACTGACTTGGAACTCACTATGTAGCCCAGGCTGGTCTCGAACTCACAGTGATCCTCCTGCTTCAGCCTCCCGAGTACTGGGATTACAGGCATGCACTACCATGCCCAGCCACCAGGCAAATTTGTAACCTCATCCCAGATTGACCCAATCAGAAATTCTGGGTGGGGAGAGGGTGTCTGACAGACGTAATTTAAAAAGTCCTCTAGGTGATTTTGATGCATGTTGAAGTTTGAGAGTCACTGTTGTCCAGACAGTTCTTAGATTTTTACCCATGCCTACTTCTGCCCATGTGTCTTTATCCACAACTGCATACTGACTACTTCGTTCCTTTTTCTCCATTTCCTTGGGCTCTATCTGGTTTGAAGTCTTGACCCCACAGCAAACTAGTCAGGACCAACTGAAATCTGTCTTGAGGGTTTTGATATGAACCCAAATATACAGTCTGTGGTGGCTAGCATGCAATTTCAACTTGACTGGCTTTGAGATACCCCAGGACTGGTGGAGATCAAGTCCGGGTGTTTCTGGGTGAGTCAGGGGATAGTGTCTTTGGGGTCTCTTGCCCTTTCCTTTCTGGTGCTGCTCCCCCTGCTCTGCTTCTTGCCCTCATGAATTGAGCAATTTAGCTCCTCCACACCCTTCTGCCATGAGTTTCTGCCTTGGGGCCTGCAGACCATGGACTGAATCTTCGGCATCAGGAGTCAAATTAAAAGTCTCCTCCTTTAAGTGTGTCCTTTTTGTTTGTTTGTTTGTTTTTTTTGGCACCGGGTATTGAACTCTGGCCCTTGTGCTTGCGAGGCAAACGATGGAACCATTGAGTCAAACCCCCAGCCAAAGTGTGTTTTGTTTTTTGTCCCAGTGATGGAAAAGCTGACACATACAAGTGTCCACCAGAATTT
>NW_022900925.1:6270013-6311290 GCF_012274545.1 Fukomys damarensis
TTTTTTTTTTTAAACTGGCAGTAGCTCTCTCAGCTCTAGTCCTCAAAGTTTGCTGACTATTTCATGATCAAAACATATGGAAAATTTTCTAAGAATACCAGTGCTGAGGTCCAATCCTAGACCAATTAAATAAGAATCTTTTCAGGATGGATATTGTGCATTTCCCTTTCAGAACCATCCAGGTAATTCTGAAATGTGCCCAGGTTGAGATAGCTGATTGTCTTCAGTTTATCATGCATGAGAGCCACAAGGAAACTTGTTAACGGTAATATTTGGCTTCAGCGGCCAGCCCTATTTCACAGGGTCAGTTCTATTATCCAAAGGACAAGCATCATGTCATTTCTCCCTTGAGTCTGAAAGTTGCATCTTCCCTGTCTCTGTATTCTTCTACTTGGGCCAGAACTTTTCATCCCATGCATTAAATGAAGCATTTAATTTGTCTTATCTCTCTGCAAGTGATGTAATATAAAGAGGTCGTGGGCTTAGTGAATGCGCTCAGCTTTTCCTTGATGCTCCTTTACCTTACTCTTTTCATTCTAGCAAAGTGGTCTATTCTGTGGTCATTGATTTTGGAAGTCTTTGCTCCAAATGCCACATGTCATTAAAATCCTGCCTGGCTCATGCCATGCTTCCTTCTGCAATGGCAGATTGGAGTCTGTTGCCTTCAGGAAGTGCAACCCACTCACCGCTTTGCAAAGGTTTTCATCTTTGTGTATTTTTTACATTAGGCCTTAAACTCCTTGGTGCTACTTGGGACATTCCCTTGGCTTTGAGATTGGAGCATTTGTTTAGTGCCTGAAGTACTTGGAATCCTGCTACTGTGGGCTCCCTTGCTAACTGATTTTCTGCTTTCAGCTTTTGCTCGGCCCACCATTAATGCTAATACCATAGAGGAGAGGAGGAAGAGTGAGGGACACCTGGCCAGAGACCATGGAGGGGCACAAGGGTTTGCAGGTACGGGGTGATGGGATGTGTCCTCAGGCTCAGATAATCCAACATCTAGAGAGCTGATTGCCACAGTAATGAAGAGAATCTGAAAAGAATTAAGTAGTATCATATACATTTTAAAAATAGCAGTGCAATTTCTCTTGGAATTGCCACACTGAGGCTTTTCCCAAATGGATATGCAATTCTGCTTGACCAATTTTACGGAGATGTGAAAATATCTAGCAGCAAAGACACTGAAGCATAATCACTTTTGCAGAAGTTACTGGGATGAGGAGCACAGCCGGGTGAGGAGAGGAGAGAGAGAGAGGGGAGGGTAGCAGAGAACTGTCGGCAGCTGGTGCGGTTTCTGAACCAATATGCCAGCCTGGATGACTGTGTGAATAATTAAGTGCAATTTTCTCCTTGGATGGGTATACGATTTTAAATGTTACCAGCTCAGATTTTGCCTGAGCTGTTGTCAGACTACTTTCTTGAGAATATCTTCTATGGGTGTGCTTTCAGACCCAAGTGACAGCCTCAGGGAATTCCAGGTTGAACTTCTTTCACGGAATTCCAGACACAAAAGGTCATGGACTGATCTTAGAGGGTCATAATTGATCTCATCACTGATCTCATGTTGGGCAATTTCTAAAAAAGGCAAACTCATTGCCTGCCCAGTAAGGAGAAGAAGGGACAAAGGATGTTGGGCACTGTTCCATTAGAGCATTGTTAAGTTTGGTAATATAATTTGAGGCTGGTCCAGCTGAGAACAAGGGTGGATATAGAAAAGACCTATGAGACTTGGGTGTGGACCCTCGATTCCTGCCCATGTGTCCTAGCCATCTACTTCTCTTTAATCATTTTCTGCAGCATTAAAATAATGATGATAGTAATAATCCTCATCACTTGGCCAGCATGACCACCACCATCATCACTACTATCATGACTGTTGGTGTTTAGATGTCCCCCCAAAACCTCATGCAGATGAGGCGGGACTTTCTTTTTCAGAGACAGTTGAATCTGAAATGCGTGGTGCTGGGGTTAAGGGCGTGTGATTACTAAACCACTACACAAGAGTGATTAGGACTAATTCCCGTAGTCCGAATAAGACAAAAGAGACAGAGAGATACTGTGAAGCCCTCTTGTTGCCTTTCCTACCACATGGGCGTCTTGTTGTTTCTCCTCTGTGATGCCTGTCTGCCATCTACCCTGCTTTGGAGCTGGCCAAGTATGGACTGAAACCTCTACAAACTGTAAGCCAAATAAACCTTTTCCCCACCAATTTTTAGTGTTGGGTATTTTGTCTCAGCACCAAGGGAAAAGTAACTAAGACAATGGCCATCATCAGCACCACCTTCATTATCATCACAAACAGGATCATCATCACTAAAGTCACCACTAATATCACTGTCACCACCGTCACCACCACCACCACCACCACCATCATCATCATCACAGGTACTGATTATCTACTCTCTGTAAGACTTTGTTGTGCAGGCTTAAGACCCTAAATTATTTAGAAATCATCTTGGACTGATGTGAAAGTAGGCATAGCAGTGCAACCTGGCTGGGGAAACATGAGATTGTCCATCAAAATCTGTGGCAAGCAACAAGCGGAAAGGATGCAGAAAATCTTAAATACAAAGATGAAAGACTTAGAAGGTGCAGGTAAATTACAGAGGAGAGTAGGTAAAGGAATAAAAAGATAAAACAAGAATTCCAAGTACATACATAAAATCCTTCTCAATGGTGTTAGCGGGGAAAATCCCGCTGATTTTCAGAACCATTCACATATTAGAGTTAGTATTCCTAGAAATACCAATTCTACTACTAGTTTGTTTTACTTGCTTATTCCACATCTTATACTTCAGAATGGATAAATGCCCCAAATTCATACAGACCTAAGAAGGTACCATTCCTGGCCCAAGGCTATAAAGTGAACCCTCTGTGGTGGAAGTAGCCAGAAGACATATTCGATTTGTGCTACAACTTGGATATGCTTTCAGTGGGCCTCATGGCTTCGATGTTCCTGCTGTGAGATACTGAGAAGGTGGAAACTTAATCCAGCTATGGTATTAGAGAGGGGCCTTTGGCAGGCGATTCAGATCAGATAAAGTCATCAGGCTGGAGTCTTTGGGGTTGACTGAATTTTGATACCTTTATGAAGAGGGAACAAGATCAGAACACACATGCACACTCCCTGTCTCACGTTGTTATGTCCTGTGCTGCTATGGGACTCTGCCAGCCTGAAGGCCACCACCCTTTGTAGGTCTTCAAGCTTCCAGGTCTATGAGCTAAATAAACATCCATTCTTGATGAAGCTATCTAGCCTCAGATAGTTCATTATAATAGAAAATGGACTGATATAATTTCTTATAATATCTGAATGCACAGCTTCTCTTTAATATTTAGAAGATCTGACGACACCAAGCTGAGAGCCTTGCAAAGCGGAGGTGTGCTGATAAATGTTTAACAACTGGATCTCTAGGAAAACAAAAATGCCCTTGATATGTAGCTTTAATGGTGGAAATGCTCCCACCCTACCCAAATCGAGCTGTGCCCATGTGGCACCGAAAAGATGCACACAGGCAGCTCTTTCTGGCTAAGCTAGATCAGGGTTTTAGTCCAAAGGAGCATTTGTTCTTCTTCCACAATTAAGTCGTACCAACAGGTAAAACCATAACTCTATCTGAATGGGGAAACTATCTCCTCACTGGAAATCAGGGAAGATCTCCACACCACCTCTATTACACATTACATACCAACAGCTCTGCTCAGTAACAGTTCATTCTCAGAAATCCTGCCTTGAACTGCAGAAGTCATAGAAGTTTGTCCCCTCCTTGTCTGAAATGTATGTCTCTAGGTTATTTTCTCCTCTCACATCTACCTCCTACCTACACCACTGTGTCCAGATTGGCACTTGCATGATGTAGGTCAGGTGCTGGGTTCAAATCCTAACTTTGCCACTTTACATTGGTACCCTTGGACAAGTTACTTTTTTCTCTGATTTTATTTTCTCTATATTGATAGGGGGTATAAAAGAGTAGGGGTGTTGTGGAAATACAAGAGATAATAAATGAAAAATGCCTGGTGCAGAAGAGGCTAACAAAGGCTTATTCATCTTTTGCCTTCCTTTCTTCTATTGCTGCCACTGCCTATGCAGTCTTTACCCAAATTCAAATCCTTTCCATCCTTTCAAAGACTGACTCTAAGATAATGAATTTGAAAGTCTAATGAACTTGGAAGTCTTGTTTTATACTGCGAGTCAGAATTCAAATCCTTTGTAAAACACTGAAAGTGCTCAGGTCCATCTCAAGAACACAAGTTTTTCAAAGTTAGGAGTCACGTCCTATTCTGTGGGGCACCCTCACCTTGGTCATCAGGACCGTGCTTACCTTACTGTAGCCGTGCAATACATGCTTTCACAGGACCTTGGAGGTCAGTGGTATAGGCTCACATAAAACCCAACCTAAAAAAGGATTTCATTCAACAATACCGATGCTGTGCACTTTTCATTTATCATCTCTCATATTTCCACAGCAGCCCTGTTATTATGCCCACTATCTATAGAGAGAAACAAGAGATCACTGGAGAAAGTGGCTGAGAGAGGTGGAGCAACTTGCTCAAAGACTTAGGTAGGAAATGGGAGAGCTCAAAGCTAAGCCCTGGTTCATATCCAGAGTGTGTGACTTCTCTAAGAAGCTGGTTCTGCAGTCTGGTCTTGATTCTCTCTGCACCTGTATGAAGCCAGCAGGACAGATCTTTATCCGCTTATTACAGAGAAGAAAAACAGCCTCATAGTCCTTCAGTGGGGAGCTGCAGAGTACTTATACCAGCGAACAGCCTCCCTTGGAACTGATTTTGGAGTGTGGAGGAAGGGTAATGGAATGGTGAGGCAGAAGGGCAAAGTGTTCTGAGGAGAGCTTGGAAGCAAGAGGCCATGAACTTTCACAGTGCTCAACATGGACGCCATGAGGCTCCCACCGACTCCTGCCCCACATACCTGCACTGCCACTACAGACAAGACCTCCACGGAGATTCGATTAAATTCATCAAAGCAGCCCCAGGCGCCGGTCTGAGCAAGGCCTTTGTAGATGTTGCCACAAGACTGCAATGGAATGTACAAGGATCAAATTACCAACAGCAAGGGGCTTATCAATACATGTCTGAAGTCATTTTCCATCCTCTCTATTATAGATACATCTGGTCTCCTAAAGACCCCTGGTCAGAAACTTGTATTAAAATTTCAAGAACAATTTTTTTTTTTTTTTTGCAGTACTGGGGATTGAACTCAGGACCTCAGGACCATGTGAGGGAGGCACCGAGCCACTGAGCTCAATCCCCAGCCCAAGAACAATTAAATTTTTGATGGTGATGGGTGCCAACACAAGTCACAGAATCAAACACAACCTTTTCAATACACTTGAGTGAAAATTCCTTTAAAATGTCATTAGGGCTGCATCACTGTTGATTGTGTAGCTTTCAAAATCCCAGGAAATGAATAAAAGATGATTTTCCTTCACTGTACAGACAAAAAGCCTTCCACTCAGCCCTTGGTATGCACTGACGGAAAGGTTTATGTCTGTATCTTTAAATCCATCCTCAACTGCCCAGGTTTCCCGGAGTGACGAGGAGCTGGAGACTGTGATGGGAGGTGATAGTATCTACAGAAAATAAATTACAGGTAAATCCTTTCAGATGAGAGCAAAAAATGAATTTCGAAAGGAAGAGGGTATTTCTGTCCTAAAAATAAAAATCTATTTTGGAATTTAACATGGACTAGTAAACTATGAAACAATATCAAGGGACAGGTTTTTGGGAGATGCTTTCAAGGTCACTGGCACGGTGACACTACTAAATTGCCATGAAAATGTGAACAGTGAAAATCCCATTCATTTACATGGTAGACATTTTTTTCCCCTCAGCTCTGTGCAAAGATCATACGTTAAATACCGGGGGGGTCACCTCCTTTAAGAACCTTTAGCTACATTACAGAGATAAAAGTTGCTACATGAGCACTGGTTCTAATGGATACTGGAAACCACAAATGTACAGTTTAGAGAGGAGTGGGTCAAGTGCTCTGGAGTGGTCAATTTTGCCAAAAAGGTAAATAGCAGACGGTAGAACAATGGCACTTGCAAAACTTATTTCGCAGAGCACTACTATCTGTCCATGCAGCCATCCACACACGTTCTTCCCTCGCATCCCTCCCCACCTCTCTCCCTCTGTATCTATACATCTGTCTAATCAGCTATAAAACAGTTACATAGGCTAAGCGGAAATCCAGGAATCAAAATCCACACTCAAAAGTGGCTTTGAAAGCTCTTGCAGTTGTGGATCTCTTTTATACAATGGAATCCAAGTATCCAAATTAAAAAACTAAAACCTCCATTGACCATGTGAAATAGGAAGAAAAGGGCTAGAGGTGCAGGGAAAGTGGGAAGGGTAGGGGAAAGCTAATAAGGGAAAAGAAAAAAAATGAGAAAATGAAAAAATGGAAATGAAATGTTTGTAAATGGGGAGGGGAGGAGGGGGTGAAGGGAGGGCAGGGACAAGGGGAAAAAATGAGCACAAAGACCTGTCATGTAAAGGTACAAGATCCCAGTGATGAATGTAAGTGTACTGTATACCTAAAATGTACCAATAAACTAAGTGAGGAAAAAAAAACCACCACCACCACCAACAACAACAAAAGTCGAGAAAAGGACTTCTACCTGGAGATATCCACTGCCCAATCAGGCACAGGACTAAAAAGTGGATAAAACTGGAGAAGAGATGTAGGAGTCATTGGTCTTTATGTTAAAATTGACTTTATTAAGCAGAATATATAGGGATATTAGGGAGGGTATTGGGTGGTAGATGTGATCAAAGAATGCTATGTTCACATTCGAAAATTCCCAGGGAAACCCAATATTCGGTAAAATTAATATACGCTAATGAACACTTTTAAAGAAAGGATCAGCAAATGAGATCAAGAAGCCAGGAGATCGGAGAGTTAGGAGGAGAAGGGTGGAAGTATGATGACGTTTCAGAAGCCAAGGGAGCCCGGAATCTCAAGATATATGGGGAGACTGGAGTCTCAAAGGAGCCTGCCTTTTGGAGTGGCTTTGAAATAATTCCGAACACTATCAGGTTCAAAACTATTTGATGTCTCTGCAATGGCCTCTCCCAATTGAGGTCAAGGGGGAAGGCATTGCAGCTATAACACAGGGAACATCTCAGCACTAAAACAGCAACAGTTTCCGGAGAGAGTAGCTAGTTTTATGGGTTTTCAAAATAGCACTAACAGAGTACACAGTAACCCCTTCCCTTCTTGCCATCACACTGTTCTGGGTCAACCCCAGCTCTCCCTGAACCTCCTGCCCTCATTCAGCTAAGTGCAATGATGTCCCTTACAGAACTTACAAGGTAGAGGGGTGCGAGGGTTCCCAACTACTGTCCACACTCTCCACTCACTACCTTCTCATGTTCCCTAGGTTAGCATTTACCTTTTCTTTTTAAAAAGCCTTCTCTTTTCTTTTTTTCCATTTCTATTACCCTGTCATCTGACTCCTCAACCCTTGTGTTCCGAATGACTGCAATGTTCCCACTGAAAACTTTTCTTCCTTCTAGTCTTCCCGTCCTGATCCACCCGATCATGCAGGGCATCTTCCTTCAATGCCATTCTTAAGGCTTTAACTCTTGTCCTGAAGTGTGCGGGTTGTTTTGCAGCCTCTCACTTCGAGGTCAGATCCTTAGAGGCTTCCAGTCCCTCCCCTCCTTATTCAGTCTCATCTCCTATTTTCTATTCTCTGACCTTCCCTAAAATAGCCAGGCGTTTTTCCATGTCTTTCTAGCTTTTGCTCCTGGAAAGCCATGAACAGAACGCATTGGTTTGAATGTCATGAATGACACATCGAAAGGATCCCTGGAGAAGCAAAGGCAAGCTCTTCCTGACCTTTATTCCTTTCCTTGCCTGGCCCAGCCAGGCTCTATGAGGAGAGTTCGGGGACGAGGTCCTGGCGGCCCAGAGAACTTTAAACTATGTTAAAATACCGCATCCCAAAACTCAAATAGTCTTCGGTGTTACGTGCTCTGCGACATCTTTCCTGACCAGCACCCCCCTTTGACTCCCCACTATTCTGGAAGTCTGGGCTGGAATTCTGAGTTTGTAGAATAAACATTAGTACCTGAGATATTCTGTCTGGGTGCTGATTAGCTTCCTTAATTATTTCCTTAATTATTACAATTTATCTTTCCAGATAGACTGAGTTATCCTCTATCTACTTATCTGTGTACTATCCATCTACTTATTGATCAATTATCTATCAATAATCTATTTAACATCTACCTATCAATCATCTATTTATCTACTAGTCATCCCTTCTGTGCCTATAATCCATTTATCAGCCATCTACCTATCCATGTGTCTCTATTTAGGGCCCCTTCTTCCCCTCGATTTCTTTCTGTGTCCTGCCTGAAGATTACAGAGGGCCTTAACTGCTCTGTGGCTCAGCCTGGTACAGATTTTTCCCAGCAGGCTTGAGCCCAAGAAGGGACCTTGATCATTCCCAGGCATTGGTAAAGGAGTTTAGTTGGTCAAAACTGAAAGAAACTGGTCCCTGAAATAGGCCCAAATTCCTCAACCTCTCATATAAACTCCATACCCTGTCCCTTGCTGAAAGCATGCCTGGATAGAGCATCCCTTTTTGCTGTCTATCCACAGTACAAGCTGCAGCACTCTGTAAGTTCCTCTAATAAATGCTTTGGACTAATCACCTCTCTCTCTCTCTCTCTCTCTCTCTCTCTCTCTCTATCTATCTATCTCTCTCTCCTTCTTTGCATGGAGATAAAACTCACAGCTTTGTGCCTTTGTATCACTAAGTAAGCACTGTACCATTCAGCTACACTCCAGTCCCTAGCTCTTTCTTTGGAATCTCAACCACTGTCCCCTCTTAGGATGGTTCGGGACACTCCCTTGTGGGAACTCCCCAGCCTCAGTTTTTGAGGCAACTCCAGCTATGAATTTAAATTTATCAGAATGAAACATTAACTATTTTTGGTATCCTTCTACAGTGCCCAATGCATGCTGGGCAACACCCGATGGCTTAGTTTGATTTCTGGAGTGTTTCAGGATGAAAAATAATTCCAGAACAGTTGGACAACCAAAGGGAAAGAGGATTTGCAAGTAGTTTCATTAGATTGCCTGGTTACAAGGGTTATCTGGTGTCTGGGAAGGGACCACCTTTGTTCTGGATTATGTCACTACTACTATAAACACTGATGTTGCTCTACCCTGTGCCTGACCCAGACTCAATGAACAATGCTCCACTCACTGTTGAAAAGAACCAAGGATAGACTAGTTGTTCCACCCTGTCCTCTCAGAGGAGCTGGTAGGCATAATGTCCAATGATTAACTTTGAAAAATTTTGTAAAACAGCCCTAGTGATCCCTAGCTATGGGGCCAGCTTATCTCTTCCTGTTTAGTATGTTAAGGATGACTTTGAAGAAATACACTGGTTTTCTTCAATCAGTTCTTCATCTAAATGAGTGTGTCTTTCAGAATGTTCCCCTCGGGAGACTAGTCTTTTTCTATCAATGCACCAATGTTCAACTACAGAAGAATCTATAAGCTTAAAATAATCCTTAAGGCTGAGTTTACTTCTTTAAAAAGAAAAAGATCTAGCCTGACTTAAAAAGAAACATTATCTTAATGTGTTCATCACTAAAAGCAGCTGTGCTAAAATTTAGGGAATGGATGTGGACCTTGGGGAAGATAGTTATTTTGGGTCCAAAGCCTCCTCTTGTTTGCTTACTAGGAGAAAAATACAGTGCCACAGGACTCAACAACTCTTCGGACAGGACAGTTATTTACTAGAGAAATTATTCCAGTTATAGAACACAAGCCTCATTTAAAGAATTCTATAACTTTTGAACTGCAAGTTGTTTCTACACAAGTGTATTTTACAATCAATATGTCACAACATTCATATATATATCTACATCTATATATATATTTACTTTACTTAATGCAATTGTTTTTCTACTCTTAATTCACATGTCATGCTGTTTACAAAAGTGTGATGGAAAACAGTTTACAAAAAAAACTTATACAACATAAAAAATAAAGATAATGAGAAAGTGAGGCAGCCTATTATTACACATTTTAAAAAGTAATCAATATTCAGTTGTGAGCAGAATGTGTCTAGATTAGAAGTGATCTCGTGGGCCTTTTGTTTCTCGCTTTTCTCTGTGACACAACCTCGACTACGTTAGTTCTTTAAAAAACACCAAATGCCTGAGCAAAGCACATTAGCTTTGCCTTTGTCTCCTGTGGGAATCTCCTGCAATGAGTAAGGGTTAATCTCTTCTCTTTCTAGAAGTCATGCTTCCCTTTGTACAATATCCTAGGGAAGGCACGCTTTACAGAGGACCTCAAGTGTAGCTTTATACAAAGGCACAAGTATCTTTAATACAGCTACCAATGAGCCTCACTCTACTTCTAGATCAAATGGTAAACTTAGGGCTTCGAGTCTGTGTTCACCTTCTTCATTTAACAGATAAGTCCCAAGGTTCATCAGTGGAGTCAGACTCCGTGGGCTGGTACCTCCTTGTCATGTAAGAGGTTTATAAGAACGTGAACAAGTTCAGGGCTCAAAGATCCTCAGCTCTACCAAGGAGTGACTAGAAGCCTCTTTGTTTAGGCTCTGAGACCTGGAAGAGCTGGGCCAGCACAATGTGGATAGCCTTATGCTGTGCTTGAGCCATCATCAAGTTCCTACTCTTGTGCCAACCTGAGTGGATGTGTACCTTGTAGTCCATCTGCTCCGAGCAGTTAAACACGTAGACCATGATGCCTAATGCTCGGCCCAGGTCCTTGGTTGTCTCTGTCTTGCCTGTGCCTGCTGGTCCTGCTGGAGCCCCACTCATGGTCAGGTGCAGAGACTGGGTGAGAGTGATGTAGCACCTGCCAAACATAGGAGGGCAAATGTCATCCTCAGTGCTGCAGGTGACCTTGTTGGGTCCCAGGGAGAGAGAAATTCAAGGCCCTCTCTCTCCCCTACCCTTTAAAGTCTACCTGGTTGATGTTCCTTTTTCAGTCTTTGCCTGGTTATTTGCTAGTAATTCCTAGAGACTCACAGATCAGGGCTCTGTTTTCCTTACTATTCCAGCTCCAGAACTGAGCAGAGCTCCAAGCACATCTAAGCCCTCAGTAGATATCACACAAATGAATCCATGAATGGAATGGATCAATACTTTAATCTACACAATATTTCGGTGTCTGTTTTTACTAATGACAATGAAATAAACAGCTTTAAAGTTATGTCCGGTGCTTTCTTAAAGAATTCATAGTTCCATTTAGTCTCAGTTCAAAATGTGCCTTTAGGTAATAAGTACATGAAAAAAGTGTTCATGATCACTGGTCACTAGGGAAATACAAATTAAACCTACCACAGGTTACCATTATACAGCAGTAGGATAATTATAGTATAAAAGTTGAAAAGAGCAAATATTGCTGAGGATGTGGAAGAATTGGCAACTTCATACATTGCTGGTGAGAATGTCAAATGGTACAGCCACTTTGAAAGACAGCTGAGCGGTTTCTTAAAAAGAAAAGCTTAGCATACGATTCAGAAATTCCCCTTCAAGGAATATACCCAAGAAAAATACATTCACTTATGTGTAGCATTTGTTCATGACAGCAACATTAATAACAATACAAACAGAACCAACCTAAACGTCTGTCACTAGTGAACGAGTAAAGAGAGTGTAGCATTTCAGTGGGATAAAAATTATCTTCAATAATATAAAGGAGTAAAGTAATGGTCCCAGCATAAAATAGATGAAGCTCAAAAACATTATACTAAGTGCAAAACACTAGACACTTTATTATTCCATTTATATGAAATGTCTAGAAAAAACAAATAGGCAGCAGATCAGTGGCTGCCTGGGGATGGGGAGAGAAGCAATGATTTATTGCAAATAGAGTGAAGGAAATGTTCCAAAACTGGATGGAGGTGATGGCTGCACTCTATATTCACTAAAAATCATTGAATAGCATGTTTGTCGTGGGTGAACTTTAAGGCATGTAAATGCTGCCTCAATGAAGTTGTTAAAAATTGCATGATTGGTCTAACTTTTAACGCCTAGCAAAGCAATACACAGACTCTGCACTTACAGGCCTTCGTAGTCTGATTGGTTTCCAGAATTAGTTCTCCCTGTTTCTGAATCTCATGTCTCAGGCTGACCAGTGCCCAAGTTAATGCCTTTTATAAGCCAGATGGTAACTAGGTCTCTACTGACTTCCCTGAGCCTAGAGCCAAAATGCTTTTGAAAGGACTTGAACTATTTGTCTTCCCTAATTCAGCGCACAATTACCCGATCTGTTTCAGCCTTAGAAAGTGAAGCTCAGGAAGGCAAGTTGCCTACCTAAGCAGACAGGAGAGTTGTATAGAATTATTATTTCGTTGCAAGCTGTTTTTGTATCATGGAATACATTGACTCCGCTGATCTGGGAGATCTGAGCTGTGTTTAACTTTAACCCTTCATTATCCAGGCTCATGCATCCGCCTCACTCACCTTGTAGACCACATGACACTATCAGCGGGCTGTGATGTGAGGTCAGGTGACCTAAGGTTAAGGTGAAAAGCTGGGTCTCATCTCTTCTTTCTTGGCAACTGTTACCATTTGGTTACTCTATTCCTTTCCAATATTCCCAGCTAGATCTTTTCAGTCTCATGTGCAGCCTCCTGGGCTGTAAGTTTCTAGCTCCAGTCAGCCTCATGATTTTTACGTCTCCCAGCCTCAGGTT
Organism: Fukomys damarensis; assembly: GCF_012274545.1. Classification (NCBI taxonomy): domain Eukaryota; kingdom Metazoa; phylum Chordata; class Mammalia; order Rodentia; family Bathyergidae; genus Fukomys; species Fukomys damarensis. Next base: position 6,282,732 of record NW_022900925.1, read on the forward strand.
TCCTCTAGAACTGTTCAAGGCCATCACAGCTCTGAATTTACCACAGGTACAGCGTCCCCCGCTACCCCCAGATGACTCACTTTCCAGCTTCCCTCTTACCCCACTCATGCTAGAGCTGCCTTATCTACGGCCAGACAGAAATCCTAAGCCTCCTCTCAGGAGCTAAAAGGGCTCTCAAGAAATTTAAAAGCCTAGAAGGGCAAGATTTCACAAAATAGATTTCTCATAGAAAAGTTTGAGAATACTTGAAAAGAAATCTTTGGAATTGAGTGTCAATTTCATTTAGAGCAACTACTGAGTTTCTGATTATGCCCAGAGGCACTTGGGGGTAAATTTCAAAATATTATTTTTTTTCCCCATAGTAATAGAATTCGAGAGCTAGAAGAGAGTTTCAGAGTCAACTGATCCCACATCCTTGATTTACAGATGGTAGATTGAGGTTCAGGGAGAAAAACTGGGTTTTCTAATGAGTCTGAAAACTGAGGCAGGATAAGGAGGGCTTTGGCTTAGGCTGTGAGAAAAGCAGAAAGATGTAGAATTTTCCTCTGCTACAAAAGGTTGCCAAGATGCTTGAGCTGCAGCACATCCTAGTATCCTGACACATCCCTGATCCAGGACCCTTGGTGGCCTTGTTAAAATGTCATCTCTTAAAAGATCCAGCCAGCTTCTCCAGTCTGCTCCTGCTTCCTAGAGGTTGGTTGGTAGGTGATACTCTGGTGGTTTAAGGAGGCAAGGACTCTGGGATCAAGGAAAATGAGTTTGAATCTTGCCTCCTCTGTTAATTGGTGTCACCAAAACATTTTGTGTCCTAAAAAAAAAAAAAAAAAGACCTTGGGGTCTTACTGTGGTTTAAATGTAGTTTGTTGCTCAAAATTTCATGTATTGGAAGCTTGGTCCCCAGTGTGTTGGTAGTGGAACCAGTGGGTCCTAGTGGAAAACAGATCCCTGGGCACATGCTCTGGAAGGGGTTAATATTGGTCTCATAGAATTTTTGTATGAGCAGGTTTATACCAAAAGAGAAAGACCAGTCGTTCCTTGATCTCCTGCTTACTGTCTCACCTTATGATCCCTTCTGCATACTTCCCTTCTGCCTTTATGATGCCATCTGCCATGAAGTCTTCAAAGTTTGAACAGATGAGGCTGCCAATCATGAGTTTGCCCATCAGATTATGAGCTAAATAAATCTCTTTCCTTGGGTATTTACCAGCCTCAACTATATTGTTACAACAATGGAAAATGAATTAGTACAAATGATCACATAGTATTTTCTTGGTACAAAGGAGTTTAAGTAAATTTGTGGTTTCAAAAACAATGGCAATTGTAAAACTGGCAAGGAGTCATTCAATGAGGGATCTTGACTTATTCATCAAAAAATGAGTCAATTTAGTTTGGCTCCAGTGGAAACACAGAACTTCAGTGCTGGTAGAGGCCTCAAAAGAGAGCCTTTCCCTTATCCATGCCAGGCTCCCCTCCCATTAAATCCTTTAGGTAGAATCATGTAGCCCTCTTCTTCTGGAAAGGCACCCCTTCTACAGGGGGTCATTTCCAATTGTTTGAAAGGTCTTCTCAACATTGAGTTTAAAGAACCATAGTGTTGTTCTCTGTATGAGATGAGACAAGAGATTTGAAAATAACTTAAAAGGTGAAAAGCTAATCCACCTAAGGCATTATATTTTGAGGTAATAAATATACCAAATGTAGGGCCAGGGATTGAGCTCAGTGGTTCTGCCGCCTGCCTTGCAAGCACAAAGACCTGAGTTCGATCCCTGGTACCAAAACAAAACAAAACAAAACAACAACAACAAAAAACAACCAAATGTAGCTTTTGTCTCTCTCTTTTTGTTTTGGTACCAGGGATTCAACTCAGGTCCTTGCACTTGCAAGGCAGGCCAATGAACTTCTGAGCTAAATCCCCGGCCCCAACTTTTGTCTCTTTTTTATACAGTAACTTGGGTATAATGAAATAATCAAAGATGCTGTATTTTAATTTCCAGCTATGATTAGCCCAGAACTGTTGCAAAAATTTATACTGGATAATCTCAGAGTAGATGAAATGATAGTCGGTTTGTATTATTTGTTTACTGCTGTGTAACAAAATACCACACATTTAGTGTCTTAAAAAACACCTATTTGTTATGTTGCGTAGGTCAGAAGTCCAGGTGGGTTCACTGCTTAGTGTCTCAAAGGGCCAAAATCAAGGTGCCAGCTGGGTTGGCCTCTTATCTGGAGATGCTGAGAAAGAATTTGTTTGCAAATTCATTCAGGTTCTTGGTAGACTGTTTTTCCTATCAGTTACCTAGGCCGAGGTCCCTGTTGGTTGCCGTGACCTAGGGGATATCTCAGCAGGGGATATCTCAGCTCCTAGAGGCCATGACACTTTCCTTGCCATGGGGCCCTATGCCTTCAAAGCAAGCAATGGCAAGTCAAATTCCTCTCATGCTTCAGATCTCTCTGACTTCCCCTTTTGCTTTGAGCTAGGAGGAAGCTGTACTTTAAAGAGCTAATATCATAATAAGTCCACTAGAATAATTTCTCTTTTGCTATATGTTATTGTTTAAATCTTAAATGTCTCTGAAGAGCCCAGGTGCCTAAGACTTGGTCTCCAATCTATGTGCTTGTGGGAAGTGGTAGAACCTTTAAGGGATGGGAACGAGCGGGAGAAAGGTCACTGAGACTGTACGTTTTTACAATCGCTATTGGGACACTAGTCAATTTCTTTTTGCTTCCGGGCTGCCATTAAAGTGAACATGTTGTTTTCACCATCTACTCTCGCCATGATGTTCTGTGCTGCCACAGGCCCAAAGCAACAGTCAAGTGAACAGACGTTAAAACCTCTGAAACCATGAAACAAAATAAACTTTTCCTTCGTTAATTTTCTTGGGTATTTTATCACAGCAATAAAAAGTAGACATGCCATATAATAAAACACAATCGTGGAAATAATATTATCATAGTCATTTTCATGCACACTCAGAGAAGAGATTTTATAAGAATGAGAATAATTAGGAATCATTCTTTGAATTCTGCCTGTTATCTTGTTTGAAGACCATAACTGATGTTTGAATGCGATGCAAAAAACTATCTGCTTTGATGGGGTTTCCACTGGCATGCCCAGGACTCCACTACTCCCTGATGCTCAGTATCTTTATTGATAACTTGAATTAAGAAATAATGGACTAGATTCTTTTTTTTCTTCCCATTCCCCTGCCCTCCCTTCAAGATATACCATGTAAAGGCACAAGTTCCCAATGATGAATGTACCTGTATTTTATACCTAAAATGTACCAATAAACTTAATGAAAAAATATTTTTAAACAAATAAAATAAATTAAAAACATAAAAAAGAAATAATGGACTAGATAGAAGATAGGCCAAATTTATGAATAATTTTAACCCTTAAAATGATAGGTAAGGCCAATGCAATCAAATTTAAGAGCAATAAATGCAAAATAATCTTGTAAGCAATGGCATAAACAAAGAAGGAGGAAATGCGTTTAGGTGGAATTTGACGTGAAAAGACCTGGAGATTTCAAGAGCTTCCAAGCTTTACAGGAGAAACAGCATTACTAAAAGAAAAATGTCCTTAGCATCAACCTAGTCCAAATCTGTTCCTTTCATAATATTTTACTATTTGACTGACTAAAAAGTTTTTGTCCTTAACACAAATATCCTAAGTTCTTTTTTGTCCTTAACACAAATACCCTCAATTCTATGATCTACTCCACATATTACTTGGTTTTAAGATCCCTCCTCATTCAGTGCTTTGCTTACACTAAATTATGTTTGTCTCACAGTGTGACAGGAAAAACTAAGATAAATTATCCAAATGTTCATGTATGAACTCTGTAGTAAAAATAACAGTGTATCCAGTAACTAAAGTTGAGCAGTTCTGACTATGCTTCGTTATTTCTAGGTCTCCAAGAAGATTAGAAATTTAAGAACTGACTTAGAGAAAGCAAGAAAATCAAAGTAAAATTCTTAAAATTTGTATTATAGGGAGTAAATAGTCCGAATAGAAGGTAATATAAAAAACAAATTTCTTCCCACATGAGTAAAAATAAGTTAAATATATAATAAAGCCATGAAAATATTTCTTAGGTACATCACCAATAGCACAGCCCATAAAATAAAATTTGATAAATTAGACCTCATTAAAATTCAAAATGTTTGCACTTCAGAGGCCGGGATTTAGTTCAGTGGAGCTGTGCCTGCCTGGCAAGCACAAGGTCCTGAATTCGAACCCTGGTACCAAAAGAAAAAAGAAAAAAGACTTTTGCACTTCAAAAGTCACCATTAAGGAAATGAAAAGAGGAAAAATAGACTAGGGAACAATATTTGTAAACATGCATGTAATATATCCAGAGTATGCAAAGAATTCTTAGAACTCAAATAATAAGTAGACAAACCATCAAAACCAGCCAACAGATGTGAGTGGACACTACACCAAAGAAAATGTATAAATGGCTAACAAGCACATGAAAAAATGCTCATTAGGAAAATGCCAAATGAAACCCAGATGAGATACCACTCACCAAAATGGAGACAATATGTAAGACCAACAATAAGTGTTGCCAAGGATACAGAGAAACATTCACACACTCTGGGGGTGAAAGTAACATGACGTAGCCATTTTGGAAAACAGTTTGGCAGTTTCTCAAAAAGTTACACATAGAAGTGCACTATACTCAACAATTTCCATCCAAGAGAAACAAAAACATATCCACACAAAAATCTTGCACAAAAATGTTCATCGTAATACTGTTTAGGATGGCCCCGTCTGCGAACAATCCAAGTACGCAGGCGTCTGGATTGACAGAGAGTGTGGTATGTTCCCGAGAGTTCAAACTCAAGCCATGTTTAGGCCCCAGAGCTGGTTATGGCTCAGGGAGCTAGACCCACTGTGCAGGTAACATGAGGTGACTCTTTTTTTGTTTACGTGGCTTTGAGTCGAGTTTCTAACACTTTGTTACAGTGCAGTTAAAAACATCTTCACGAAAATATTTTGATTCATTTTACTTAAGTCAAAATATTTCTGAAAGAATTAAAAATGGTTAATGGAAAAGTGAAATAAACCAAAACAGAATTAAATATAGATGGATATCTATAGGAATAGGCACTCTCTAATCATAGAAGTAATTTTAAAAAACCCAGAGAAAAATGAGTAATCACAGTAAGAATTCATGGGAGGGGAAAATCTAACAGCCAATCCACACATAATTCTTAAGTCTGTGAGTAATTAAGGACATCCACATCAAAGAAGACACAACTTTAGTAAAATTAATAAAATCTTGGACAGTAATAATTATGCTGTTTAAGGTGTTGTGAGGTCAGTGTTTCATAAACTACCAGCAAGCGTAGGAAAAACATTATGTTTCAAGAAAAATTTGTAAATACATATTATCTAATGATCTTGCTTCTTAGAATCCATCTTAGGGAAGTAATAATGAATTTGGTAAAAAAGTTACACGAGTTCCTGCAGCTTTATTTACTTATTTATTTTGGTTTTTTGAGACAGGCTCCCACTATGTAGTTGAGACTGACCTGGAACTCACTATGTAGCCAGGGCTGGTCTCGAAATCAGAGCGATCCTCCTGGCTCAGCCTCCCGAGTGCTGGGATTACAGGTGTGCGCCACCATGTCTGGCTCCAGCAGCTTTATTTTTAACAATAAAAGCATAGACATAACAAATACCTGTAACATAGTCATTACATAATTCTATGGGTTACTTGTAAATAGACTGTAGTTCAGCTACTCATGTGTTTTAGGAGACTATTTGGATAATACACACTGTATAGTGTTAAGTAAAACTATGATTTTAAAAATATAGCATATGATCTCACTTTCATTGTTCAAAACCTACATGTAGAAAGAAACCCACTAAATTTAGCAAGTTATCTCTGGATAACTTTTTAAAAATTTCTATAGATAACTAAATTTTTCCAAATTTTCTCCAACAACAAATATCAGAAAAAAATTTAAAAGAAAAAGTATGGTTTTTCTACTCATGTCCTTGTTTAGCAAATCACCTTCAAAGGTTATATCAATTATATCTCACCTACTTGCAGTTGTTCCTGAGAAATTAAGAGGTACTCAAGACAGATATGAAGTTGATTAGAGCAGTACTTAACACCACACAGGGAAGAAAGAGGCATGTGTGTGAAGGTGAGGGAAGGAGAGAAGAGGGGAGGAGATCACCCAAAGGCTAAGAAATGACTTGTGCGGGTTGCTTTTGTTCAGCCTGCAAAAACATTTCCATTTAGTTCTTCAACTTACTGTTGTGCCAAAGTCCTGAGACAATGGCTCAGCCATTGTACCTACTTATACATTCAAGTCCCATCCAAGCTGTGAAAATTCCAAAGAAATAGGCACAATCAGTTGGATGTGCTGCACTACGATGTGCTTTTAATGAATGTGCAAAGGTTGTACAGATCAATTGTCCATTTGATTAATTCTTCTGTCAGAGGAGAATTAAATGTACTCACGCTACACACCAGTAAAGCTTGAGTGCTCTTTAAAATGTGAATTTCCTATATGGAGGCCAATTTTCTTTGTTTCCCCCTGGGGAAAATATTTTTTGAGATAATAAATAGAAGTCTATGAGAAAATGGAATTTACCATATAAATATTCAACTACATATACTACTTTGTCAGAAAAACATCTAATGAGCAAAACAAGGTCAAGGTCTACACAGTATTCACTACTATTTGCAGCAAATCTTTCTTTCAAGTTTTCATTTGCAACATTCCACAGAAGAGGCAATAAATCCTCATTTTAGGAATAATTCATTGTCAAAACACTACCCTTTCCCTCTATAAGACATTCAGCGCAAGCACAGTAGAGATCTCTAAATCCAAAAGAACTAATTATCTTCTACTCTTAGGCAGGTATGAATACCTAAGAAAATAAAACAGTCTTGCCCTTTTTATCACTTGAAATGATGATGTCTGATAGGTCAGTGGGAAGAAAGAAATATTCTGAATGCTCTATGGAGGCCGGGTCCATCTCCAGAGGTTCAGAAACATTGCACTGCACTTTTCAGCAAGTACATTTTGCAAGCCTGTTATAGGTTAGATACATGCTGAGTCCCAAGAGCAAAAAGCAGATCAAAGTCAATGCCATCATATGACATAATCTAGAGTGGGAGACACACATTATTGAAATTACTCAAATATGCCATGCTCCATTATTCTGCATTCCCAAACTATTAGTTCATATTCCACAGCAGGCAGAAAAACTCACTGCAAAAAGAAATACTGTACCAGATTTCCTGCCTACTAATGATAGATGCTTTGCTAAGAGTCATCATGAAGACAAAGATACTTGAGAGGATCCTGTCCTAATGAAGTTGAGGTGAAAAACTTTTCCTTCAGCCCACATGGGAGGAACACCATCATTAATTGGGCCCAGGTAAATCCCAGGTAACATCTTTAAGAATCCAGATCTCCAGAGTTATCACTGTCTTTACCATCCCAGCTGCAGATAGATCTGCAAGAGTCAAGACACAGAGTCCTGGATAGATCTCTCCCTTGGGTCAACTTCCCCCACTTGATTCTTTCTATATGATTGACGTCTTCAATATTTAACCATCACGTACTCATTTGTGCTGGTAACCTTGCACCCAAGGCCAACAGAGATCCCCGATAACAGTTAGGAATGCAGCCAGCTATCAAGCAATCAAACAAGCAAATGAGATCATTTCAGAAGGTGGTGATGTGAGGAAGAAGATAAGCAGAGAGTTTTGTCAGGGTTATTTGCGGTGTGCTTGTATGTAGGGTGGAGAGGTTGTTTGTTAGGAAAGGTCAGGGATGCCTCTCTGAACTAGGAAGAGTGAAGAGGCAGTGGAGGATCAGAGAGCCTACAGGAGGACATTTGAGGCAGAAGGCACCATGATCAGAAGGCTTGAAGTTGGTGTGAACTTTCAGTGATCAAAAGATAGAAAGGAGGTCATGTGGTTGGGCATCGGGCATAAGGGATCTTGACCATTAACGGAAATCACTAAGCCCCATTAGGACTCCAGATTTCAATCTCAGTATAGTGAGAGGCCAGTGGAGGCAGTGATATGACTTGTACAGGGTTTCGTGAGAATGAAAGATTCGAGAATACAAGAGACATGACCTGAATGAGACTCCATGTGGAAGAGGCTTCTCAGAGCAGGCAAGAAAAGAAATCCAAGAAACGAAGAACACAGGAGCAGATGAACTGCATCTTTATTGAAAGAATATGTTGGAATTTTCAAGTGCTCTGGATTTCTCATGTTCTATTTATGATTACAGTTTAACTAATTTGAAAATATTTATCCTATCTTTGGAAATGTATTTGAGGAGTTCACTACAAGACAGGTGACATCACTTACAACAGAGTGAGAAAATGAAGAGAGATGCGGCACAGAATCGATCTAGCCACATTAGTTTTCACCACTGATGAAATGCCTTCATTACCTACAAGATCACTTTGTGGTGATCTGGTCACTCTGATGTATCACTCTTTGGGGAAGAAACTGAGTGTCCAGTGGTATTGTGAGGAGAGGGTACATATTCTTAGCAGGATTTACAGAAATCTCAGCAGAATTAAAATATTGTTATCATGACATAATTGCCCAGTCCTCTCTCTCCTTGCCTTTGCTCTGCTATGAGATAAATCATCATAAAGTATAGCTTTCATTATTTCACCCCTCTTAAAATTTTTTCAATAGTTTATCAGGACATGCTGGATGAAGACTGCATCCTTCACAATCTTCAGTCTGACTCTTTGATGACTGATTCTAGCTCCCTAAGTCTAGAGTCTCCTTTCCTCTTCCGGGAAGATGTATGTGGTGCTCTCCCATTTCCCTGAATTTGCCTACAACATTCAACTTTCCAGGAATGATTATCAGTAACTTTTTAACAATTAACAAATGCTATAGGTCCTCTTAGTAGGAAAGAGTGATGCAAGAACACATTTGAGGAGGATTTCATGGACACTCTGGCAGTAGTTTTGCATCTCCCATCAGAACCAACACACCCTTCGAGATCCAGATCACAGACTCTCTGTTCCCTGAAACATTTTCTCTCTTCTTCTTCCCACTCTGAGTGAGATCCTCTGCCCAGAGGGCTCACTCCTGTGTCACATATTTGGAAAGCTGTAGCATATGGTTTGGAGCCCCATTGGCTTTGTATTCCCCCCTCCCTGCTGTTTAAATCTTATCTACATATATTTTATTTCCTTCACTAGACTTGGAGTTTAAGAGCAGGAAATATTTTAGTTGTCTTAGTATTCCCAGTGACTAGTTCAGTGTTTGCATAATTTATTCACGCATGAATTAATATGAATGATAAGCAGTATGTCTCTTTAATAGTTGGGACTGTGTTGCTTATATCTTTATAATAGCATGAGAGGTACTAAATAAAAGTGCCAGTTGATCAATCATAAAAAAATAATACTAGTTACTGAGCACTTACTATATGCTAAACTTCATGTATTACTATCTTATTCTTACGTAAATCATTTGAGATGTGAGTTACGACCTCCATCTCAGAGATGAGAAAACCAAGTCTTAGTTCAATCTTTTCACGGTTAAGCAGTTGGTATATGTTAGAGCGTGTGTTAGAAGCCAGATGTGTGTAGCTGCCTAGTAACTCCTCCAAAAGTCATGGCTCACTGATTTGCTCAGGGTTTGGTCCAAAGACTCTGCCCTATACTCTGTCAGGTGAATTTCTACACAGACTAGTCAAGTTTTTCTGAAGATCAGCATATCAATCAGACATTTTGAAAATTGTTTTCTTAAATATTTCCAGAAAACCACTTTATTTTGTAGTTTAGCCAAAAAAAAAAAAAAAAAAATCCTGCCCTTCTTATCACTGACTTCACCTAATATTTAAAATTTTTTCATACATTGAATTTAAATGGCTGAAAAATCATGGACTGGTTTCCTAGTTGGATTTCAGGTGAGATGCGCTTAATTAAGTTCAGAGCACTCCTGCAAAATTTGATTTTTCTAATACTTGATTTAAAAAAATACAGGAAGGTGCTGCATTTATATCTGCTGGTATAAATTCTGCCATATTTCACTTCCATCCTTTTAGTGTGGCAGATCATGTTTTCCTTTTATGTTAGCATTGATATTTTGGAGTAACCGGTACTAGCTAAGAAATATTTCTGCAATTGGGTTTTGTACTCACCATATGTGAGTACATCTATAATATGCCTCAAATGCAGCTTCATTTTCCAGATACCCTGATACAGAATAAAGTTTTTCATCATTAAAAAAATATATGAAATAAAAAGATTTATTTTCCATCTGATGTGCTGAGTCAGGCCCTCCTCCTGCAGCCGTGCAAACAGCAAGTGATGACCTGGACCCTAGGTAGCCACTGGATAGCCTGGACCAGAAAGCTGTATGGCTGTTAGTGGCTGATGGCGGCGCTCACCTGTCAGTCAAAGGTGTGATCACCAGGCGGGGTGTGTTTCCCAGGTACTCATAGGAATATAGAAACTGGGCGTCACAGATGTTAGCAAAGCAGTGCTTGGACTCATCTTCCCAACGGTGGCGCAGCTGCGACAACCAGAGGAAAGCCTGGGCATTGTCCACCTGCAGAGAGAGCGGCAGAGCAGGTGGGTGAACCATCATGTTCGACAGGTAGTACATGGCCCCTGGCTACAGGACACATAAATCTCTGGATGATTTGGGTATTGACTGCTCCTAAAAGTGCAGTGTGCTGTGACTACCACAGCATAGAGGGCACAAGCCGCTCAGATTACAGATGCCTCTTGACTTACAATGGGGTTATGTCCACAAACCCATTGTGAGTCAGAAAATATTTTGGGTTAAAAATATTCTAATTTTAAAATGGACATAATACACCTAAGTCTACAGAACACCATAGCGCAGTCTATCCTTAAACTTCTCAGAGCATGAACATCTGCTGACAGCTGGCCAAAATCATGCAATAGAAAGTGTTAAATATCTCATGTGATTCATTGAATACCTTACTGAAAGTATAGTTTCTACGAAGTATGTGACACTTTCACACAGTACAAAGTAAAAAAAAAAAATCACAAGTCAAGTCATCACAAGTAAAGGCATTTATGTATTGCTTTGCTGGAAGTTTTAAAAGGTAGAAGCAGCCACTGTAATCCCCCCACTCTCAGATGCCATGCATACCCAGAGCCCCATGTTTTGGCCATTTGTGAGCTACTCCCACAGTGCAGCCGCTCAGCAGAACGAAGGTCCCTGGATATCTAGGACCTACCTTTTGAGCAATCATCCTGGCCACCACATCTCGGGCGTGCACATCAATGGTACATATGGTCATAATCTTTTGTCGGTCTCCCTTGGAGAGCTGGCCAATCAACATGGTGATGAGAGTTTTGAGCTGGGCCACTTGCTTCTTGTAGTAGTCCTTCATGGCACTCTCATAGCCTTCCTCTAGCCTGGCAAATGCGATGCCCACCTCTGTGGTCCACCAGATTTGAGTGCAGGTCAGGGCCACCTATGACACCAGGAGCTGCTTAGTAAGCTCTCCCCAGGGCTGTTCCTAACCAGCCCACTCATGACTCAACAGGGCTCAGGTTATAACTGTATGGGGGGCACAAGCCCCTTCCCCCTCCCCCTCCCTTCTACCAGCATTGACTAAGGAAGCCATATGCTCCAAATCCTTGGAGATATGAAGTAATTACAAGTGAAAAAAGCACTTTCTGATCCCAGAAATGTATCATGAATTGAGAACAACCAAAGACTGAGTCTGGGCCAATGTCAGTGGCTTCTAAAAATGGCTACATGGGCCATTCAGCGTTCACTTTCCAGGAACAGCATCTTTCCTGTGCTGGGAAGGATAACAGGTTGAGCAAACACCTCAGTGCAGCTCAGCCATTGCTGCAGTCCGCTCTTCTGGGTCCTTGTGTGGCCCCAGTACTGTAATTTACTGGGCCACTGCTGGTCATCCGTGGCCAATTTTTGTTTTTCCATAACACTCTTACTACATCCTTAACTTTTAAAAACTTCTAATCATAAAATGGCTACTTTTGTAAGTCAAAGTGAATAGTACCAAAATTCAGTGCGGGACATAGGACTTGCATTTTACAGAGATTAAAAATAAATGAAAACAAGGATTCAAAGCAATATTTCTTCCCTTTGCTGGGGAATTTTATATGGAAAATGCATAATTTTGATTACTCATGATGGAGAATTTGGATACATTGCTCATCTGCATCATTTTGTTTGAGAGACATTATTCTAGATGGCATCTATCACAATAGTAGGAGGCAACATATTTTCTTGCCGCATAATTCTAATAATAGGAATTCTGTGATGAATCTTCATAAGAATTATGCCTTTCATGAAAGACACTCTTAAGTTTATATTCTATTGGATTTTGTTAAAGAACGTCTTCTTGCATTAGTGTCCTTGTTGGTTGGCTTGATGGGATGTGCCATCTCTACTATGAAAATACCCCCTCTTCTCTGCTGTGATGACTTAGTTTGCTTTCATTCTTTATAGCCTAATTTCTCCCTGCTATCTACACTCACTGTCAGTCCTTCCTACTTTCCTTTTGCTCTTCTATCCCCTGCAGTGTGTCCTCTGCCCTCCTGACACCACCTCGCCAAGGTTATCCAAGGACATTCTTCATCTTCCTTATGTTATGGGATCTCACAGGAGTTTTTGAAAATTTTAACCTGTTATCATGAGCTTTCTTTTCAGTTTCTATGGTTATCATTCTCCAGTTTTCCTCCTGTACAAAAATATCATTTTTCATTCTGCTTTACTGTTCCTTTTTGCCTGCTCAGGCGCTGAATAATGCTCAAGAATTTGTGCGTCACTCCTCTCTCATTCTAACTACTTTCTAAGGGCAATCTTACCTACGTCTATGGCTTCAATTACTACTACATGTCTACAGTCCTCAGATATACCAGCACTGTGGTAGCACTACGCTATCACCTAAGGAAAGCAAGAGGAATACGCTGTAGCCAGAATACTTTAGACAATTCTCATCAGGTTTGCCTTCTTTCTTGAGACTAGCCTGAGAAATCTATAAAAAATTCAAATATATCTTGGAATCAAGTCCAAAGAAGAGGATTGTAGTTTCTCTCGTAGAATCCATTGGCTGCCTCCTACTCATTCCTCCACTCTTACCCTTATTTCTTTCATATTCAGTAATTCTCAGTTCCTCAAACACAACATCGCCTCTCTTGCTCCTGAGACTTTGCCTGTATTTTCCCCCATGTGGGCTCCATTTTTACCTTGCTAATTTTGGCTTCACATCTCAGAGAGTTAGTCCCGAACTCCACTAGGTAGCTACATGCTCCCCGAGAATACATTTGTAAGTGATTGAGACACACGCAAGCCTGTGATCTTCAGCAGGGCAGCTTACATCACCTTGTTTCCTCCTGGAGTGTCTTGTGCTCATCATAGAGACTGCTACATTTTCTTCCTACTGTAGCTAATGAGAGTAAAAGTAGATCAACCTTACTTTTGCATAGTAATGGTTGAATTAGGTCATGACTACTGATCTGCCTACTCTGTCTTCTGACCTCTTACAGTTGTCTGAGATTCATTCCCCTTCTGAATGTGGAGCACAGCATTAATCTGATGTCTAGCAACCTCAGGAAGTTGAAATGGGCCTCAGAGGAGGAAATGGACTCATGATGATCTTGTTAGGAGAGTACCTGAGCTGGATAGTCAAAGAGCCACTGTTCCCTCGGCTTTTCCTCATAGGCAGTCACTGCTTCTGTCATCTCATGTCTCACAGTGGCCCTCATGTGAGTAAGAACATTGTTCAACCATATTTCTACCTGAAAGAAAAATCCTGGGTGAGGCACCATGAACCTAAGAAACTTTGACTAATTCCACGCATTTACAACCCACCCCCCACCTATCTGAGAAAGTACAGAAAATGGAGCTTAGGAAAGGTATATAATCTGAAATGGCTGCCAAGAGACAGAGGAAGACATTTTGTTGGTGTAATCTCTGATTGTGATAAGTGGGAATGAGTCTGATGAGCACACAGAACAGGGTAGCAGGTAAGAGGGTAGAGGCTGTTACCCAGAGTTTAATCTGGTTTGAGCCAGATTTTTCTCAAGTGGATTCTCATGGATCTGTCCTTACTGCACATGGATATGTGAGAGGGGATTATATTTTCCAACCAAATGCTTTCTTGGGCCCATAAAAGGAATACATTTTGGATTAAGCCCCAGGGCTACTGGACATCCCTTCTAACTAAGAAGCTTGGATTAATTTCTGGTAAGGGAATTGCTTTCTACGATGCATGTGGATAAAGTTGGAGCCTTGTAAGAGATCTTTTTCCTAGATATTAACCTTCACTAGGCTAGAACCCCAAGGGTCAATGCTTTGATGGATCATTTAGGAGAATGAACAAGGCTGGGCTTATACTTACTAATGCTGAAGGATATAGCAAGGAGGTTGAAGAGAAAATAGTCCCATGATTCCTGTGCCTTAAATCAGACATGGGAAATTTGGTGGTGTAGATGTAGTTCCTGGTGACAGTTGACTCTCTGAGAAGTACAACTGTGTAGAAAAGGGGTGTCTCAGGGAGTGGTTGGTCTCAAAGGACATTTTCTTTGGGGAAGGCATTAGTATTCCAGATTCCCCTGCAGAGTGCTGCTGGTGTTGCCTTGTTAATGTCTCCTGGGGCAGCTAATCATTTTAAAATCCCTGTTTTGGTTGACTCAGGGAATTATTTATGTGCATTTTATTCCTCTCAGCACAGGTCTTTGGTTAAAGAAGAGATATATATGTTGACATGCACCCTTCCCAGAGAGGGAACAGAAGGACACTAGAGACAGCTCTACTATCAGTTCCAGTCAAGGGAAGCTGGCATTCCTGGGGCACAGGCAGAAACTTTGGTCCAGGGCCAGCTCCCCCAAAGTTGACGCTGGCCTTACTTGAATGCAGATGAGAGGGAGGGAGAGGGAAAGGGAGGAAAAGAGAGGGGCGTGTGTCATGTTACCTGCCCGCTGCAGTCACAGGGCTCGCTGAAGGCCACATATTCTTCTTCTTTGCTATACATCCCAAGACTAGTCTTGGTTGGATTGTCACTGGCATCTAGCTGGAATTGCATCTTGGCCATATTGTCAAAAAGTTTGGAAAGGTGACGTTGTACCTATGAAGAAAATCCATGCCAAACAATTGGAGAACTGTCCAGCAAGCTGTTTACTAGAGTTGTTTAGGTATCTACCCTGTGACAATCCTTGTAAAAGACAAAGTGATGAATATTAAGAATTTATAAGGAAGTTTGTGTGAATGATGATGATATGAAGATTGGATAGAAGTGGCAAAGGAATTAAAAAACACTAGTGGGAATAATGGGCTAGCCACAAATTGATAAAACCATAATGTTTTGATTAATTTTGACTTGATCTGCTGTAGATAGGGCTGGTTTAGAGTGAAATGATGTTCATTTCATTCACTTTGTTCCTCAGAAAACACTAAGGTGCAACAAGAGTTCAGCAGATTAGAGCATTGCAGAAGAATGCTAAATCACTGAAGTCTGGGGGGGTCAAGAACAGTGGCAATGGTGGCCTGAGGAAGAAGTCACCACATTTTTGGAACCTCTTTTTTTCTGCCTTTAATGCTGGGGATTGAACTCAGAGCCTTTGTTCTAAGATACATCTCCAGCCATTTTTCTTTTTCTTTTTTTTTAGACAAGATTTTGCTAAGTCTCTAAGTTGTCTAGGCTGCCCTTAAATTTGAGGTCCTTGAACTTCAGATTCCAACAGTGTTGGGACTATAGTTGTGGGCCACTACACCTGGCTTTTAGAAGCTCTTTGGTGCAATTGAAAGACATCAGGAGGGTCCAAAGCAAGGACAAGCATGTTGACAGAAAGCAGAAACCCTGGCCACGTCAGGGTGCTCCCAGGCACAGAATCTCATGATTCAGAAGTCCTTAGAGTAAAGTCTGAACCAATGGCGCTTGGGAGAATCCTGGAGAAAGCTACATTATAGTCCTGAGGTGAAGAAGATGGAGGCTTGAAGAAAAATCAGTAAATAGAAAGCTGTCTCCTAGCTGAGCTTTTGAATAGATGCAAAGGACCCTCAGCCTGCTGGTACTCTGAGTAGTAATACAAAACTGAGAACATCCAGCTCTTTAGCCTATGAACGGAGAAGAAAAATCTGGGAGTAATCAAAGATATGCCACTAAACTGAATGGAGACAAATACTTTGATAGATGGGCCTTTCTTTTTCCAAGAACAAATAACTGATTAAAAAACAAACAAGCATGGAACTTATAAAAATATCCTGAAACTGCAAATAAGAGGAGATAGAGCTTGAGAAGTAAAATAAGACAACATATCTTTTTTTTTTTTTCAGCTTTAATTGAGTTTACTGGTACAACATATCTTTTAAAAAAACTTTATAGGAGAAAACAAATAATTTTGAAAAACAGCACCTTGCTTTGTTTTCACTTAAAGGAAAGAAATACAAACTCTGCAAAATACAAAGTGCAAGATGAGTTTGTAGAGAAACAAAAAAAACCTAACAATGACAGTAGTTTATGTGAGTATTAGCAAAGCTAATGGGTTAAAATGACATAAAAAATTAAATATGGCGGACAAACATGAGAAACTATTGAAGAATGCCAAGGAAGATAGAATGTTTGTCAAAATATCATAAGCCTAAAACAGAAAGTATAAAGATAATTGGACCAGAAATATTAATAAAAAACATAATGGGAGAAAATTTTTTCCAAGATAACAAAAGCTCTGGTTTTCAGGTAGGAAAAAAATCATCATGTGTTTGGAAACTTAGCAAAATAAAGCAAGTATTTAAATAACTGCAAATTTTTGAAATTTTAATTTAAATGTTGATTTCTAGAGGAAAACAGATAGAAATAAATTAAGCTGCCCAGAAAGAGTTTTTTTTTAAAGGCAGGTAGACTAGATGACTGCTTTGTAACAATGAACATCAGAGCAATGTTTGTAGGGATTGTGACTTTGAAGTCTAACCTTTTGGTCACTCACATGTGAAACTACATAGAGTCACAGATCTAGGAGAATTAGGAATTATTCTACCATTCTTCTTCTCTTAGGGCATGAGGAAGGGAATTCTTCAAATATTTAGTGAAACCCAAAGAGAAATAAATGAAAATGAATATTTAAACATCAGTACCTTTTGAATGAAAGGCTGGCAGTGACTTGACCCTTACGATACATAGTAGAGATGAAAACAGTTACAAAACAAAATGCTGATGCGATAACTATTTCACATACCACAACATGCCTACTTTACTTTGGGAATGTTTCAATCTATACAAAAAAATAGAAGGGGGTGCAATTGTTACATAATAATCTCTCCTTAGCACTTGCTGTTCAATAAACCAAGGTCATCTACACGGAAGCTGTTTGAACTCTGTTGGAGCAAACTCTCATCCACTGCTGGCAGTGACACAAGAGTAGAAGCCTTACAGAGGGAATCTTGGCCATACCTAACAAGACTACCTGTGCATGTGCACTTCGAGCCAGTTTTTTCACTTTTGGGGATTTACCTGTAGACAGACCTCCAATAATACAAAGTTCAAGGTTAGTCTGAAGCACTTCATTTGGAATTGGAAAATACTAACAATGACCTGTAGCCTCACTCTGGTAATCAGTCCATAGGATATATGAACTATAATGCAAATTTTAAGAAATGGAGAGAGATGTTGTTCATTTCTGTGGAATAATTTCCAGGGTATATGATTAAATGAAAAAAAAAGTCCAACCGGCATATGTAGCATGCTACCTTCTGTGTAAAAAAGAATGGGAGAAAAGGAAAAGCACGTGAATAATGTCAATATGCATCTCCTTATTTTCGTGAAGGTAGACATAGGAAAGAGAAACCAGAAACTAATGAAATTAGCAACATATATATGTATATATAGACATGTAATAATTGTACACTTCATGGGGTAAAATGTGACATTTCAATACATGTACACAATATAATTTATTTGTATTGGAAACATTAGAAATCATCTTCTACTAGCTATTTTGGAGTATTCAGTTAACTGTTGTCAACTGTAGCTCTCCTACATGCTATAGAGCATAAGTAGTTATTCTTGCTACCCAACTGCACCCTCCTACCTCCAGCACCCCACAGTCCCCACACTCTGGTCAGCACTACTCTAATTTTATAATTTTTTGACATCACAGTCTTTGCATAAAAATGGGAACATATGGTATTTGTCTTTCTGGGCTTGGCTTGTTTCACTAAGCATAATGTCCACCAATTCCATCGTGTCATTGCAAATGACAAACATCTTTCATTTTTAGATAGCTGCTACTATTAACCACTATTTATGGATTCCTTTAAAGAACCAGATCAAAGGCATCCTGTACAAAGGCTTTACTTTATCCACCTTCACCATCCTCACAGCTTCTTTAAGTCCTGTAGTAGGGACTAGCCCCTGACGGGCAGGCCAGAGCCTAAGCAGCAATAAGGATGGAAAATAAGAAATCCCTGAGGTTGGTGATGAAGCTGGGGGCAACACGGGTCTGAAACACAGGTCCCCTGCCTGCCTGATAGAAGTGGCCCTGCTGGGAGCTCCTCAGTCCTTCTGGACCTCTTCGCAGGTGCTTCTCCACCTTACCTGTTGTGGAGCTGTGCCGTTGGAAAGAATGTCTAGCAGATCAGAAGAGGAGAGGAAGTAAAACCGAGGGAAGGCAAGTCTCTTGGTGTCTAGGTATTCTGCCAGAGCCTTCTCACAAAGGCACAATCTGAGGGCACAGAACACAGGATCTGCAGGTTAGGTACAACTAGACCCAAACATTCATACCCATTACCCAGATACAAGCACAATTGGCCTTTAGTATCTGCAGGTTTTGCAACCAGCTGAGGATCAAAAACATTCAGAAAAATTTCATCTCTCCTGAATATTTAGATTCCTGACACTATTACGCAAACAATACGATATAATTATTTTCAAAGTATTTACATCATATTATGTATTATACAGTATCTGGAGATGCTTTAAAGCATAGACGATGATGTGAACAGGTTATATTCAAATACTATGAAATTTTATTTAAAAAACAAGTATATTGTTTGTAGTACAGAGTGATTGCTTTCACTGTGAGCAGTTGGAACATATACACAACCAACCTTAATTCTTTTTGCTTCCCCTCCCCTTCTCTGTCTTCATCCTTCATCCATTTCTAGGTCCCTTTCCCATTTGGAACACGTCTATCTCCCTTATTCCTATCATCCATCCTTTATTTTGCTCTTCAATTTATATTTTGAATTTCTCATATAAGAGAAAAATATAATATTTAAGTTTCTGTGTCTGATTTATTTCACTTAACATTACGGCCTTATAGGGCTACAAGTAGGGGAAGTGGGAAGGGGAGGGGAAAGGAAATTAGGGAAAAGAAAAAACATGAGAAAAGGAAACAACGGAAACAAAGTCTTTGTAAATAGGTGAGAGGTGAGGAGGTGAAGGGAGGGCAGAGGTACGGGAAAAGTGAGAACCAAGATCTGTCATGTAAAGGTACAAGATCCCAATGATGAATGTAATTGTACTGTATACTTTAAAAATACCAATAAACCCAATGGGAAAAAAAACCATTATGGCCTCAAGATGTATCCATTTCCCTACCAATAACTTAAATATATCCTCCTTCATGGCAGAGTTGTGTTCCATTTTCAATAAATTCCACATTTTCTTTATCCAATCATCTGTTGATGGACATATAGGCTTCTTCAAAGATTTTCTATTGTAATTTGTGCTGCTATAAACAGAAGTAAAAGTTTTTACTGTGATATGACAACTTTAACACTTTCAGGAGGGTACCCAGAAGAGGAATAGCTGGATTGAATGGAAGTTTTATTTTTAGTTGTTTTTTGAGGAATTTCCATCCTGATTTCCATAGCGGTTGTACTAGTTTATATTCCCACCAACAATGTGGAAGGGTTTCTTTTCTCCTGTAGCCGCACCAGCATTTGTTACTATTTGATTTCTTGATAATAGTCATTCTTTCTGGAGAAAGATGGGATTTCAGTGTTGTTTTTGTTCGCATTCCTCTGAGGCCCACAGATGTTGAACATTTTTTTTTTCATGTATTTATGGGCTATTTGTACTTCTTCCGAGAAGCGTCTATTCATTTTAATTGCCTATTTTTTGGATTGGGTATTTTATTTGGGGAGGTCTGACTTTTTAAATTCTTTATATAGTTTAGATTTTATTCCTCTGTCCCAGGAATCACTGGCAAACATTTCTTTCCATACTATAGTTTCTCTGTTCACCCTATTTGTTATTTCCTTAGCTGTGATGAAACTTTCCAATTTCATGTAGCCCATTTGTTCATTCTTGATGCTACTTCTTGGACAATGGGGTTTTGTTCAAAAAGTCTTTATCTTTGCTTATGCCTTCAGGAGCCTTACCTATTTTATCTTCAAGCAGATTGTCCCAGTTTTAAAATCCAGGTCTTCAATGAATTTTGATTTTGATTTAGTAACAGTGGTAGATATGGCTAGATTTAATCTTCATGTGTGTGTATGAGTAACCAGTTTTCCCAGTAGTATTTGTTAAAGAGGCTATCTTTCCTCCAGTGTAAGTTTTTGGCTCCTTCGTTAAAGGTCGGGTTACTGTGTGTGGTTGGTGTTTCTGCATTTTCTATTCTGTTCTATTGGACCATTTATCTGTTTTTGTGCCAGCACCATGCAATTTTTTTACTAGCATTGTAACAGGACTTAAAATCCAGGATTGTGACAACTGCTTTGATCTTATTGCCCAGGGTTTCTTTTGCTATTTTTGGATCTAAGTATTTATTTTTTCCTGATGCTACTGTGAATGGTATTGTTTTCTTAATTTCTTTTTTGGTCTATTCATTATTGAATAGACCTATTCATTATTGAATAGACCTATTCATTATTGTATAGAAATGCTACTGATTTTTGTGTGTTGATTTAATATCCTGCTACATTGCTGAATTTGGTGATTTTTTGTAGGAGTCTTTTGGTGGGGTTTTTTGTTATCTGTGGATAATGATAATTTGACTTCTTCCTTTCCTATATATAAACCTTTCATTTATTTCCCTTGCCTGATTGCTTTGGATGTTTTCAAGCAGTATATTGAATGAAAGTGGTGATAGTGGGGACATCTTTGTGTTGCTGATTTTAGAGAGAAAGCTTTCAGCCTTTCCTTATTCAGTGTAATATGGGGGAGTGAGTTTGTTGCAAATAGCTTTTATCAGATTGTGGTAAGTTCCTTCTATATCTATATTCTCCAGGACTTTTATAGTGAATGGATGCTCGGTTTTGTCAAAGGCCTTTTCTGTGTCTATTGAGCTGGTCATGATTTTTGTACTTACTTCTATTTATATGATGTATTACATTTATTGATTTGTATGTTGCAGTATTCCTGCTCCTGTGGGATGAAGCCTGCTTGATCATTTTGTATATTTTTAATGTTATGATGTATTTTGTCAGTGTCTCGTTGAGGATTATTACAAATATGTTCATGACCTTTATAGCTTCCAGGAACAAGTTTGCAAATGCTTCCTTTTCAGTTTTTTAAATGAAATTTGAGTGCTATTACTGATAGATCTTCCCTGAAGTTTTACAGAATTCACCAGTAAATCCATTGGTGCCTAGGCTTTTCTTAGTGGGTAGGATTTTTATTACTGCCTCAATTTCACTAAGTGTTATTAGCCTGTTTAGGATCTTTGTATTTCCTTGGTTCACTCTGGTGTTGCATACATGTCTAGGAATCTATCCATTTTTTTTTAGCTTCTCCAAATTATTGGAATATGAGTTTTCAAGGTTGTTAGTAATAATCTTCTGGGTTTCTGGGGCATCAGTTGTGATTTTGCCTTTTTCATTTCTAATTATATTGATATTGGTCTTTTCTGTCCTTCTTTTGGTATGTTTGGCTAAGGGTTTGTCAATTCTGGTTAGACTTTTGAAGTGCTACCTCTTTGATTCATTCATTTTTTGGTTTAAATTTTATTAATTTTTGGTCTGATCTTTATAATTCCTTTCCTTGTACTAACTTTGGAGTTGCACTGCTCTTGTTTCTCTAAGGCCTTAGTTTTATCATTAGATTATTAATGTGGGCTTGCTCTATTGTTCTTTTTTTGATGTGGGCATTAATGAAAATAAATTTCCCTCTTAGAATTGCCTTCAGTTTGTCGCACAGGTTCTGGTATGTTGTAGTGGCATTATTATTTGATTCTGTTTTATTTATTCTGTGATCCACTATTTCAGAGGGTGTTATTTAACCTTCAGGTATTTCAAAACTTTAGGAATTTATTTTGTCACTGATTTTTGTTTCTGTGCATTATGATCTGATAATACACAGGACAATTTTGATTCTCTTGTATTTATTTAAACAAGCACTGTGGGCTAATATCCTTCTATTTTGTAAAAATTTCTGTGAGCTGTTGAGTATAATATGTATTCTGTTGTAGTGGAGTGGAGTACTCTGTATATCTATTGTCCATTTGTTCAAAGGCATCGTTCAACTATAATAGTTTTGTTGATTTTTTTGTCTAGTTGATATATTTGTGAATTTGGGGCATTGAAGTCACCACAATGATTTCCAATCTTGTTTGTTTTATGAGGTTGTGTGTTGCTGGTATTCATGGAATATATATTTAGTTGTTCTCTTTTCCTGTTTAATTGTTTCCTTGATTAACATGTAGTGACCTTTGTTCTTTCTCACCAGTTTTGAATTGAAATCCAATTTATCTGACTATAGAATAATTACCTCTGTTTAGTTTCTTAACTCCAATTACATAGAATACTGATTTTTAGTCTATGAATTCCTTTTGGATTAAATGTGTCCCTTGTGTGCAGTATACTGGTGAGTTTTCTTTCTTTCTTTTCTTTTTTTTTTTTTAAAACAGGGTCTCACTATGTAGTTGAGACTGACTTGGAACTCACTATATAGCCCAGGCTGGTCTTGAACTCACAGCGATCCTCCTGCCTCAGCCTCTTGAGTGCTGGGATTACAGGTGTGCGCTACCATGCCCGGCTGAGTTTTATTTCTTGATCCAGTCTGGCAATCTGTGTCTTTTGACTGGGGAGTTGAGGGCCACATTGAGAATTATTACTGAAAGGTATTGAGTTATTCCTGTCATTGCATTGTTTTTCTGTTGTTGCTTTCTTAATATCCCCCATTTTTTAACTGACCAGTCCGCTTAATGTATTCATTTCATCAGGCTTGTTGGCATCATTGGAAAGTCATCATTTCTCCATCAATTTTCACAGTGAATTTTCCTGATAGTGATTTTTCTGACAGTGATTCTTCTGGGTTGAAAGCTGTTTTCTTTTGGGGCTTGAAACACTTCACTCCAAGCTTTCCATGTCCTTAAGGTTTGTTTTGAGAAGTGTGATGTAATTCTAATTGATTTGCCTTTATAACTGATATGGTGCTTTTCTCTATCCGCTTTTAAGATGCTGTCCTTGTGCTGGATTTTGGGATTTTAATTATAATGTGTTGCAGAGAAGTTCTTCTATAGTATTGGCTATCTTCATTTCTATATATTTCACTTATCTGTATGCTGAATTATTTTCCCATACATGGAAAGTTTTTTGCTGTGATTTTTGTAAACTTTTTTTAAATTGAGTTTATTGGTACATTTTAGGTACAGTTACATTCATTATTGAGATATTGTACCTTTACATGACAGGTCTTGGTTCTCATTTTTCCCCCCTGTCCCTGCCCTCCCTTCACCCCCTCCTCCCCTCCCCATTTACAAACACTTTATTTCCATTTGTTCATTTTCTCATATTTTTATCTTTTCCCTTATTACCTATCCCCTACCCTTCCCACTTTCCCTACACCTTTAGCCCTTTTCTTCCTATTTCACAATGTCAGTTATCTCATTAGAATCTTATGTTCTATTAGAGTTTATTCACACCAGAGAAACTATTCGGTATTTACACATGTGATTTATTTATTTCACTTAGGAATATATCCTTATCCTCATGTAAACTTTTTTTATTCCATATGTGCTATCTTCTGATTTTTCTCTAAATCTAATTAGTGTTACATCAGTCTTCACATCATCTAGCACTGTTTGATCAATTTTCCTTGCTTTCTTGTTTTCAAGTTATCTTAGTACATGGTACATGCATCAGACCTGTCTTGTAGTTTTGATACTCTCCTCACCTTGGTCACTTCTGCTGTTCATGCTTTCAGTGGAATTCTTTATCTCCTGAATTTCTGTTTGGTATTTCTGTTTGGCATTTCTGATTCCTTCCTAAATTGGTCATTTAGGTTTTGAATCATTTTGGTTAGCTCTGCTAATTGTTGATTGTATCTTTTTAAGTTCATTGATTGGTTTTTAAATTAAATACATTATCTGCTTTGTCATATGATACTTGAGCTTGCTGAGTTTCTTTATTTTTTCTTTGATCATTTAGTATAATTCAGCCATTTGATATTTGGTTTCCTCTCTATTGATGCCTCTTGCATCTGCACTGGGGAAGCTGGGAATTTTTGGAGGCATTCTGTTGCCTTGTGTTTTCATGCTTGTATTTTGTGTGTGTGTGTGTGTGTGTGTGCGCGTAGAGGATCAACTAAACTAAAAATATTCCGTGGCTAATATGGAGATCCCTTTAGCTAGTGTCTACTTTCTATTGATGTCATCTTGGCTTTCTTTGCTTCTTGGTATTATCTACCTCCTCTTACTTGGTTTATCAGGTGTAGACCAGTCACTGTGTTGCAAGGGAAGACTTTCTACAGGTTATAGCAACGTCAATAGGTTCAACTGGTACATCAACTATGTGCATTACAACTTGTTTGAACAATTTTGCTCTTTTTGCAATGCCTGGTAGAGACTGACTTATTCTGCTATCAACAGTTACACTGGGATATGGAGGGAGGGGGACAAGAAAAAGGAAGATGAAAAGAATGAGGGTAAGTCAGTAAGAAGAGAGGAAGAAATTTATTAATAGGTTAAAAAGGACGTCAGAATCTGTTGCAATTATTTTTTAATAGCTGGAGTAAAGGGCTAGTGTGGAGGGGTTTGAAGGGAGACTCACGGGAGCAGGAAGAGAGGTACAGAAGGAGGAGAGTGTAATTGAAGATTGAGGGAAGCTATGAGATTATTGGAGCTCATTATGTTGGTAGTTTATGTTTGGATCCTCTATGTACAATTTTGGTAAGAGTCACCCCTAGGTTGCCCTTGAAAGATACTATTTCAATGAAAACACTAGTTAATTCTTATTGCGATATACATATATCTATATAAATAAATATAGATATAAAGAAATATGTATATTCATGTGAAAGTCACAAAGGAGGAAGGATGATAAGGGGATAAGAAAGAAAGGAAGTTAGAAGAAAAGAGCTGTATAGTGGAATAAGAGGAAGAATACAGAGATGAAAGGAAAAATAATAGTAAAAAATATATATGCATAATAAAAAGAAGCAACAATCAAACAATAACAAAAACAACGCTCGTGCGAAACAGCCGAAGTCCATTTACGCTGCAGTCTGAGTTTAACTGCAGGCCTCTGAGCCTGTCCTCCCACCCCGCCCCACAATTCCAGCCCATGGCTCCCTTAAATGCCTTCCTGTGAAGAAGGAGGAGTGCAGATCCAGCTGCCTCTCTGGGGCAGCTTCCAGGATGTAAGCAACGCTCTGGATAACTGCAGTCTTTCATCTCTGTCCCATGTCACCTACTTCAGGTAATTTGGGGAGGGAAGGATGGAACAGGTTCTCTGTTGACTTTCACCAGAGACTTCTCATTCCAGCCCCTTTCGTTGCAGGGCAAATTTTATGTTTGCCTCTGTATTGTCCTTCCACAAACCTTTTGTTTAGTACACTGTCAGATGTCCTCTGACCTGGATGCCACTCTCTCCCTCCATCCACAGTCTATTTTGATCACTTTCCAGAGAGTGTTACTCTGACCTCTATACTTCTTACTACCCTGGGGATCCTTGCCTTCTGCAGTCCCTGGCAGGAGGTGTTGGAGTTTTCCCTATGGGCACCAGCCAGCAGGTGTTGGAAGCCTCAGGCAGTCCCATAAGCACAACACTTGCAGCCCACGAAGTAGGAGTGGGCAACTTGTTCTTTCTCAGTTAATCAAACCTCTCCTTTCCCCAGGGTCCTGCTGCTCCCAGAGACTACTCACTGGATCTGATATGTTTCCCAAGTCTCAGTCTTGTCAGCCCTCAGTTTCAGGTCCCTAATTATAGTGACACACTTGTTTTCAAATTCCTGAGTGCCCACCTGTGTTGTCTCATATGCCACCTTTTTTGTTTGTTTGTTTTAGCGTTAGTTTTTCGTGTTTGTTTGTTTGTTCTGGTACCAGGGATCAAACTCAGGTCCTTGCGCTTGTGAGGTAAGCCACAGAACCACTGAGCCAAATCCTCGGCTCTCATATGACACTTTTAAGCTTTCAGTTTCTCTGAAGCTCTGCCTTCTGAGTATCTAGTTGCAGTGATCCTCTTCCCTGTGGGGAGGTTAGAGTGATTGTGAGCCTATTCCATCATCCAGGCTGCCACTGAGGTGCCAGATCTATATAGTAGCTCTGTTCTCTCCCAAGATGGCATGTACGCTAGATCTGAGGTCTACAGGCTACCACACAGTCCAGGAGCAGTCCACCTTCCTCTTCCAACCTCACCCAAAACTATGTTTTGGTCCAGTTAGTTTGTTTTTTTGTTGTTGTTGTTTTTTTACCTTCACATGAGTGTCTTTCTCTCTAGTGCCGACCTGAAGTATCTACTTTTCTCTGATACACAATTCCAAATCTAATCCCTTGCTTCTGTCTCAGCTGGCTATCCCCAAGTTATGCTGTTTTATGTAAGAGTATAGAGCATCTACAGATTTGGATACATCAGTGTGTGTGTGTGAGTGTGGGGTCTTAGAATCAGTTGTCAATGTACACCAGGGACAACTCTACGTGCAATATTTAGGATATACGCAGATGTTAACATGAGAAACACTTATGGATAGTTGCAAACACACACAGAGTGATACATTTACAACAGCATCAACATCCCTAATGATAAGAAACAGGATCCAAACATACCGGGAAAGCAGGAGCTATATGTACACACTCACTCACTCAGAAAGCTAAATGAGGGTCTCAGAGACAGAAGGGGAAAGGAAATTTTGCCAACTCCCTGACCAAAGGTATGGCACACGAGCCCTCACCTGCTTTGGAGATCCTCCAGTTTTTCATAAAGACCCGATTTGTTTGTGGCTTCCACTACATTTGGGGTTTTCTGAGCATCATAAGCTAGCTCTTTAAAGTCGGTGTCAATACCTTCAAATCTTTTAGAGTCCTACAAATAAAAAATGTGGAAAAAGAATTAACTACCATTTCCCTTCCTTTCAAGACACTCCCACTCCCCGTAGCAAGTGAGAGGCAAAAAGCTCTTCCTGTACTGTCCATTACATAGATGAGACTCCAAGGAGGGGAAATGTTAGGTTGAAACAGCAGTTCCCAGATGTTTGGTCTTAGAACCCCATTATTGGTTTAGAACCCCTTATAAAGCACCTGTAATCTCAGCTATTCAGTAGGCTGAGGCAGGATGATTGCAAGTTTGAGACCAGCCTGGGCAAATTAAGACGCTCCTGTCTTAATACAATATATACATGCATACATGTACAGATACATACAGACAAATAGATAAATAAATAAATTTTGGGGTCTGTAGCTCAGTGAGAGAGTGCGCCTGGGCTCAATTCCTAATGCAGATAAAATAAAATAAAAAAATTAAGCAACAACAGAAGAACTTTTACCTTTTAAAAAGCGATTGAGAAGTTCAAATAGCTTCTCTCTATGTAAGGCAATATCATATCAATCTTTTCTGAATTTGAAGCTTATTTTAAAAGTAGCAGAACCACTATGTTAACAAATACCATTTTTATCTAAAGTTGTTACATTTTTCAAAACAAAAAATAAGTGTGAGTGAGAGAGAGTGTGTCATCCTTTCGCTGTTCTCCTTCCAGTCTCTTTACTGTCTGACTTAACATCATCAGCGGCATGCTCATATCTGCTTCTGAATTCAGTTCGGGTTTCTATCACATGTCACGCCGCCCCTAGAGAAACTTCACTGGACATTCGCAGGAGCGTGAGAGCAAAAAAGCCAAATAACATTTTAGCATGATCACTAAGGTTTCTTTGACCTTGAGAACCTGCCTGGAAAGTCACAGGGACTCCTCATTCCCACCTCAGGCGTACCATACACAATTCCTAAGTCAAATAAACAATGAATCCAAAGTGATTTCTAGGTGCATGAAAATATCGATATAGCCAGGTAAGTTTTTCCTCTGCAAATGTACTAAAATCATTTAGATGTCATCATTTCTTCTCCAAGCACATATACCTTCACAGTGTTCTAGAAGTGACTGAGAAAGGTATGTCTATCTGCAAAGTGTTTTAGCTGAATATCCAACACCTGGCAAAAGCATATGTTATTGTTATGAGCCAGGGATTTAGCTCAGTGCTTTCCTTGCAAGTGCAGGGTCCCAAGTTCAATCCTTGGTACACACACACACACACACACACACACACACACACACCACCCAATGTCTAAAACAGCAAACTGTCTCAAGAATGCCTTTTTCTGAGATGGAGCAGGGTATTAGCAAGGGGACACCTTTTTATCCCAAGATGCCTGCTTTGGACA
>NW_022900925.1:6311349-6322005 GCF_012274545.1 Fukomys damarensis
AAAGAAAAGAAAAGAAACAAACAAACAAACAAAAGACTCCCACAAAAAATAAAAGCATATGTTGTTGCTACAAAACCACAAGAGGATGAGTGACTTGCCTAAGGTCCCACAGCCGCAGATAGGAGATTTAGGGCCTTCATCCCAGACCTTCTGCCCTTGCCCTTTTTGGTCTACAACTGCCTCCCAAGATGATTTTTTAAAATAAGAGGGCTGGGGAAAGTAAATTATAATTTCTTGATGAGGTGTTTTGCTTCCATCAAAATGAAACCATATCAAGGTTGTGGAAGTATTGAAAATATCTGTCATGGATGTTCAAATAAAAATAACTGAATGGAAAATTATAATTACACCGACTACAATTATGTTAAAATATGTATATCCATGAACAGAGTTGTAAAATAGTTATAATGAATGAAAACAGTGACTAAGGGGTAAGGTTATGACTGATTTTATTACACTTTTGAAAAATTTCTGCTGTATTGCTAATACAGATGAAATGAATGTCTTGTAGACAAACCCATGGAACTGTTTAGATACTAAATTCTTCAATATTTTTAATAAAAAATTCTTAAAAGTCTCCTTAATGTCTCTACTGAAGCCTCCACCTATGTCCTTGATGGCTTCTAATTAAGCTTGCTCTTCTTCAACAGCTGGCATTTGAGATAAATAAATGGTGGTTTATTCAGTTCACCTTAATCATAATTGCTAAAATGGAATTGTTCCTCTTATTTTTCATTTTGGATATACAACCTTTAATCTACATCGTTACTCTAAATACGCTGTTGTGGGATGAACTGGAAATCTGTGCTGGTGTGATGGACAGTACTTTAATTACTAAACAAGGTCTCGAAAACCTGTGACATTTTAGAATTAAGCTAATTTGTAAGCAATGAACTTGCTGTACTGAATGGATCCAGAAGACTGAAAAAATTGAAAAGAATTAGAGTCCATTGAGAGAGGGGTTAGATAATGGCACATTTATTAGAACTAATTGGAGGGGGCATTCAAACATAGGAAAGGTAATAATGAGAATAACACATGTATTAGGCATATCCATTGTTTGGTGTGTAGCTGAGAGGTGGTATTTAGTGTGTTGGCACAGGCCAGAGCTTTACAGAATGACTCACTGCTGAGAAGCAACTTGCATTTGCCTGGAAACAGGACTAATGGAAAAGGCTCAGTTAGTACTTACATCTTAATGCTCTAGGAAGGAGCCAATGAAGAGCCTATCACAAGCAGCAGTTGCTAATAGTTTCTATTTCCTTCACTTTTGTGCACTTAAGATAAAGACAAATGCATTTCTTCACCCTTCGGAGGACAAACTGGTTGGTGTGCTTTTCCTCTGCCCGACTTTAGGTGTTGGATAAGATCAGGATTTCTGAGAGGTGCCCTTACGTGAAGCCAAAGCAGGGAAATAGAAAAGGGGAAAATCCAGACAGTATAGAAGCTAGGGGAGCTTCCTTGGACCTGGATCAGAGAATAGAACAGGATTTCCCTAGCAAGTACCTGGGGCAGCTGAGCACGGATATCTTCAGATGCAATGAATATGCTTTCCAGGTGAGACCAGGTGCGCTGCACCTCAAACCAGATAGAGATAACGGCATCGGCAGTGGACAGCTTCTTCTGCCAGCCTGACACTTCCTCCAGGAAAAAAGCGACATACTTGGACATCATCAGGTTCTGAAGTTGGACCTGATTGTCCTCTAAAACTTCGATGAGGTTCTCATCAGACTTCAAAAGGGGGACATGGGTCCGTGGGTGGGGCTCATACGCGAATTCCATACCGGCCCAGGTGCTCTGCAGCTCCCGTAAGACCTTTTCCATCCCCATCTCCTTCACAGCTCTGTCCACGATGCCCCGGACTTCATCCTCAAAGAGGTGTAACTGGAGCTGCAGAAGGTGGGCCAGGGTGGTGTCTTTGTCCATGGTAAAGCTCACACCCGTGGCCCGCATTAGCTGCTTCCAGTGTCGCTCCCGGATGGCCGGATTCTGCAGCTCACCTACTGCCCGCAGGGAGGTTAGGGTGTTTAACACAGTTCTTTCCAGGCCCACGAAGGCATCCCAGGCCCTGACCTCCTTGTCGAGGTTACGGATATGCCGGGCAAACCTTTTGCATTCCGCGTCCATGGCTTCCACATTGATGTCCCTCCACGTGGTGGTTTCCCAGGCGTGGATGCTGGAGGTCACCATGCCAATGGTGTCCCACAGGTCCTTCAGCTGACAGGCCTCCTTTCTGCACTTCTTTAGTTGCTTGTAGTCAGGGACATTGACTTCAAACAAGCCAGCAGACTCAGAGATGGAGGCCATGGTGGATTCCATCCACTGGATTTCGATGTGCCTCACATCCAGGATTTGATAAGGAGCGATGGTGTCAAACCTACAAAACACAATGTGTTCCCTTGGTGAGCACAGCACACAGGTCCCAGAATCCACCAAGGTAACTCCAGTAGAAACCTGTATGAGCTACTAAGTATTTCCACAGAAGAGTGGTGGCTTTCACTAAAGCCTCTAATCCTGGGAAGAAAAGACAGTCAAGATACATTGATATGGAGACTTGGAGGAAGAGCAAGCCAAGAGGAACACAATCCTTGGCTCTTTTCTTTACATCTGAGAAGGTAATGAAATATCCTTCTTATCTTCTAATTTCCAAGTATACCCCCCAGGTGTAGAAAGTAGCACCCTCTTATTCAAGCCCCTGTTACACTCAGCCCTTCATTTAGCTCCTGGGATTCCAGTGGACACAAAATGGCACTGCCACATTCATACAGAAGTGGAGAGCCGAAGCCCCTGCCAAGAAAGCAGTGTTTTAGAGAGGGAGCCACATGTAGAAGGCCAAGTCTAATCCACTCTTGCGTTGCTCCCACTGGGGTTATGGCTCTCAGCCCTGGTTTCATGTAAGAATCTTCTGGGAGCTTTAAAGTTTTCTGTGACTAGACACTTGTCCAGACCACTTAAACTAGAATCATTTGGATTAGGATCCAGGATAGAGCATGTTCCAAACTCCCCTGGTGATTCTGATGTGCCAGGGAGGTGTCCTGTTTCCTAGGAAAGCCTCATGCTGATGGTCTGCATCAGTACCAGGCGGTGGTGCTGTGGCTTGGGGGACTTTGTCAGTGGCCATAAAGACTGAGTACAAAACCCTAAACAAAACCTTAAATAATCTCAGTCATTTTTCCTTCACTGTGGGCTTCAAGCCTGGCTTCTCATCATAAGACTCTCCTTTAAGCTGGCCCTGATCTCCCTGTCTGCTAACATCCACTTTTCTCTCTCCAACATCCCAGGGTAGCCGATAGGTCTTCAATGGAGTAGACTAAGCATTATATCTAGCTTTACAGTTTCAGTTTGTGTTTCCTCATTCCTTTCTCTCCAATGCTCAAGACACACATCCATTTAGACACGGCTTCTGATCCTTGTGTTGTTAACACTTTACACTGCTCCCCCAGAAGGCATACACTCCCGGCCCCTCCTTTCCCCCAAGATGAGAACTCTACATGCAAGAGAGCCCACGTGGCCAGATAACATTTTAGCATAACCTGGATGTTCAAGGGGTCTCCCATAGTCCTCCCTTCTCACTCTCCTCATCCCCATACTCAGGTTTACTTGTTTCTGTGCATACTGAGGGTAGATATTGGGGTTACCATGACTTGAGGATAGTGTGCTCTCTCATAGTCAGAACAGGGCACCGTAGGGCTCATCTTCAAGGGGAACGTTGAAAAGAAATGAGTGATGTCAGAGTTGTCGATTTCCTCCTGTCTATAGCATGTTTGTGTTTCTATTTCTGTGCATGTTTGCTGGTAGAACATGGAGGGGAGGAAAGAAGAAAGAAAATGACATACAAATGCCTTTTTGAACTGGCTTTCTTTCGGTTGTCTACATGGGTGGAAAGTTATCTTAATTACAGTTATTCACCTGAACTGCTACACCTAATTACCATGCAACACAGTAACAGTTATGCATACCATTAAATTAGTGTCAGATTAACTTTGACGCTTGTTATGTTTGTTTAATTTCTGCTTGTTCCATCTAGATCAGTTTTGGGCTTATGGACTACAGTTGTAGTTCTACACTGCAAGAGAATGAAACTGAACATCACTTGCAGGTCAGTGCTATTCCTCACTCTGGGTTATTTCCGAACAGAATACAAGGCTGGAGTTTCTGAGTTGAAGACTGTTGTCTCTCTATGTAGGCAATGTGCTTTCTACCCTACAGGAAGCAGTAAATGATGGACCAGATGGAAATAAAGGGAACATCTTCATGGCAAACGACCCAGCAAGAAGGAGGATGACCAAATAAGCTGTCATTCTTTTTATTCCTCACCTTCAGAGATTGATTGTTGGTGTAGGTCCTTTTCATCTTGACTAGAACAAACTTAGAATGTGAAATCAGCCTCTCATTGTTAGCATAAGATCTATAAAATTTAAGCAACTCAAAAAGCCCACATTTTGTTTAATTTATTAATAGAGTGCAATTCAAGAATAACTTATTAGATAAGATATGAGCTATCACAGTATGTGGTGTGCACACAGATGTTAAATGCTTGCTAACAATTCTTTCCCCATCACATATGAATAGCCTTAAGTCAATGTTGGTTCCCCAAATATTTGGAGGAGGGGAGCATTTGTCAAGCCTACCGCAAATTCCATCTACCCTGTGGCATACTTTTTGTTCATTGTTTAACTCTGCGGACAGTCATTTCCTGTAGCTGAACATGTATGAAAACTAATTTAGCCTAAGCTGGAAGGCACTTTTAGATATAAGAATAGGGGCCCCCTTCCATTTCAAGACTGTAGGGCAAATTGTTGGGATACTCATATACCTGATTCATGAGCTTAATAAACGTGAAGCAGTTCTTCAAACCCAGAGAGAATGATACAGTTTAAGAACAAGAAACTTACAGGAGGCAAAGGGATGTAATGAGTCTTTGAAAGTGAAATAATAATACCAAGAGCATTTTTGATTGAAAAAAGAAATGTCTGGTAAATCTGCACGAATAAAGCTATAATTAAGAAAAATGGAAATAAGGTGATTGTGTGTGCAGTTGTGGAAAGATTATTGATTCAAGCCTCAATCAAACATGAACCCGAGGAGGGGGGTGACTTTCCTGATTCTTGGGAAGCTAGTTAACCTCAGTACTATATCTTCATATGGGATGAAGGGTGGCACACTTTTGCTTAATACCCCCTAGGTACATAAAGCTCAACATACCCAGCTCTGAACTTGTGGTCCTTGTCCTTCATAATGTGCGCCTGCCCATCTTTGTAAGTAGTGCTTACCTTACCTGCTTCTACTTGTGGGTTCATGCTTCAAGACAGGAACCTAATAAGATTACTGACATTTAGAAATGGGAAGAAAGGAGCTAAAGGTGTAGGGAAGGTGGGATGGGTAGGGGAAGGGTAATAAGGGAAAAGATAAAAATGTGAGATAATGAAAAGATGAAAATAAAGTGTTTGTAGATGGGGAGGGGAGGAGGGGGTGAAGGGAGGGCAGAGGTAAGGGGAAAAAATGAGAATCAAGACTTGTCATGTAGAGGTACAAGATCCCAACAATGAATGTAACTGTGCTGTATCCCTAAAATGTATCAATAAACTCAATTAAAGCTGAAAAAAAAGACAGGAAATCATCTTCAACTCTTTCACTCTCATTTTCCATCTTCATTTAGTTCTCCTGACTCTCTTTCCTAAATATTCCTCAAATTGAATTTCCTCTCTCTGTGCTGTCACTGCTTAGAGAGGGCCTTCACACTTTGCACCTGTACTGTTGTGATCTCTGTCCATTAAATATCTCATCTTGAATCTTTCTTATTTTATCCCATTGTCCATGGCCATGAGAAGGTAGGATTTATGTTTCAGACATGTTCCTGACTTAACAATTGTTTGCCTTATGATTTTTTGATGACAGAATGATGCAAATGCAATACACCTTCAGTGGAACTGTGTTTTGAATTGTGAATGTTGATTTTCTCCCACGCTGGTGAGATACACAGTCTTATACTTTCTCATGAGGCCAGACAGCCTCAGTCAGTCATGGAATCCAGTATGCTGTCATCATGAGAGGAAAAGCTGATACTCTACATTGTACTGTGTTGTTAAACTATGGTGTTAGGTTGCATGTCTTAAACACATTTTTAATTATATTTCAGCTTACAACGGGGTTGTCAGGATGTAACCCAGCTGTAAGTGGAGGAGCATATAAATTTTGTGCTCCTCAGTGACTTTTCAGTGATTGATCGTGGTTATACTTGATACTTGGACCTCTCCATTCTTACCTCCCTCCTGGCCACAATAAACCTGCAGTAATCCAGATGTTTCTTACATTTTCAGCTTAGGTGTCATTATATGTGCTGTTTCCTTTGCCCAGAATATCTTCACTCTGCTCCTTTCTTTTCCCCCCAACGGTTCTTACTTGCCATTGTCTCAAGCTCTATCTTCCACAGGGTATGTAAACTGCCTCCCCGGTGTCTACATCTTTTTACTCATTTTTTGCAAATGGATTTTGAGGCTATGAATCCTTGAAGTCAGAGAGTGTATACTATATCAAAAGTCCTGGCACCTGCATCCGTTTTTGCTAACTCCACTGTTAAGACCACAGCCTCATCTACTCCTAGGAAAATCTAAATCATGTGACTAAGTGAGATTAACTGGAAGAACAGGATAAAGCTGAAGCAATAACTTGCCTTAGGATACTGATATATCCCTGCATGACTAATATAGCTCTTCAGCTCTAGAGGAGACCACAGATACTGTGCAAGTGGGACCAAAGCCCTCCAGTCATCTGTTCTGCTTTGCTGGGCCATTTAGAAGGTCTCATTTTCTCTAGAGGACAGCTCCCAGTGAGAGGGGCCTTCAACAAGGCCTCTCCAGCCCATGTATAGTATCTGATTGCTAGCTAAAAACACAAGCGGCTTCTGTTGAGCTAGACTTCAGAGGGTCAGATTGTTTTCAGAAATCCCTACATCACTTGGTCTTGATGTTAGACTCTGTATCATGGCAACATTCCTTAACATTCCTCAAGGTCAGGTAAACTGTGCTGAACGTCAGAAAGACTAAAGAAGAGAATACCTCCAGAAGCACCCCTTTCACTTGAGGAGAATTAGTTCACAGTTTCAAGAGAAGTCAAAAATTATTGAACCTCATTTGGTAGTGCAGTCAATTACTGTGAAGTGTGAGAACTCAGGGAAGAATGTGCTGCTATAACTTCAAGAACTAAAGGAGGAAATAAAATCTGAGTTGGATATGAAGAGGGAACCTTACTCAAGTAACCTGAATTCCCACAGCACCTGTCAGGCTGTAAAGGCCTAAAAGGCATTTTCTTTTTCTTTCTCAAAAACAAGAACATTACAAGTTGAGCTTGACCTAGGTAATCCAACCAGGCGCAGAAACTTGTGTTCATAGAGCAATGCACCAAGGTCTGCAGTTTAGAAATTCATAATGGCCTAAAAGGGACAGAACCAGTGCATTCATAGTACCTACATATTTCAAATGCTCATGCATACCAAAGTAAGACACAAAACAAAACTCATGAGTTGACACCCACTGAGATCCCTTTAGAAATAAATGCACAACTCTGCTCTAGTCCTGATGGCTTTCTTGACAAGAAGAGAAATACAACAAAATTGCAGTATCGTTTGGTTTTCCACACTGCTGTGAGCAGTTCTTTTCAAAGCATTATCTTCCAAAGATTCATCTGCATGTTAAATTAACAGATGTGAATTTGGAAAGCCCAGCTAAGAGTAGCAATATTCTCATAGCCAGCAGAGAATTACAAGTGCTAAGAAAGAAAAAATATGCATTTAGCAATCAAATAAAAGTAAAATAAAATAAATCCCAACATCTGATCTATACATATACAATGTAACAATGAATAAGGGTATCAGTTTTCTAACAGACATAAGAAAGCACACAGGTGTCACTTCCTTGCAAGCAGTCTTAGACGTCTCCAAGCATTTGTGAAATTCTTTTGAAAATTAAAAAAAAAAGACAGTTGATATAAACACATGCTTTCTATGGCTGCTGCCATTGATGTGGCTGTGGTTAATTCTCAGTGGCTCGAGAACCCATCTCTCTTACCAGTATTGTCTCTGCAGGATCAGCTCTCAGTTTTGAAAATTCAATTACATGACCAAAGGATAGTTTAAAAAAATGCCTCACACTCCAAAAGAATAGCCCCTAAATGAATGATTTCCACAAACGTTTTAGGCAACAGCTGCTTCTTTGGAACAGGGCACAGCTCCTAAGGCAGTTATTCTAGGATACAGATTCCTTCAGCTTTCCATGCCCTGCTACTATGACTTAAAAGAAAACCAGTCACTGCCCTTAAGGGTAGTGGTTTTCAAACCTGACACCCAGGAGGGAAACATCCATAGGGGTTTATAAAACACTGGCACACAGGCCTTACCCCGAGAGGCTAATTTAGTTCATGTGCAGAGCAGGACTGACACTGAAAGTTTTTAAATCTCCTCATGTGGCTCTAATGTGCTACCAGATGGCTTAGATATGCTTTAGGTTAAAGTCACTTGTTTTGTTTAACTGTTACACACCATCCTGTCCTGTGTCTTAACATACACATCTTGTTCCTTGTAGCTCTAAGGACAGTGCTTGTGAAGGTGGCAGCTACTGAATTGTTTTTCTATGGATGAACCATAGTAAAAGGCTCTTCCTGAAGGCGAAGGAGAGAGAGGTGTGGGGACAGATTGGTTCATGGGTACAAAGGCTGGTAAGAAATGAGGAATCTGTTTTGAGACTAACTTACACAGAAGGGGGAGTGCAGTGAACAGTACAGTACATAATCTAATCCAAAACAGCTAAAAGTTTTTGAATTTTCTCATCACAAAGAAATGACCAATGTCTGAGATGATTCAATATCCTGAGTTGATTATTACATAAAATGTAAACAAATATCACACTGTGTCCCATAAAGATGTGTAATTACCACCTACCAATTAAAAATAAAAATTTTAAAAATGAGATGGAAGACTAGCCACCTCAGTTTGCCTAGAACAGAGGGGCTTTCCTAGGTGTGAGAATTTCAGTGCTAAATCTTGATTACTGCTAGCATACCGGGACACCATCATGCCAGGTGCAGAGTTTAACACTATCAGGAATTGCCTAATCCTAACAGAAACCTATGAGATGGATACTCTTTCATCTGGGTTTTACAGATGAGGAAACCAAAGCACAAACGTAGTAAGTAGTAAGTAACAACTTGCCAGGATGTGGGCATGAATGGTAGACCTGAAACGGGACCCTGGCAGCCTGAACTAGAGTCTATCTAATCATTATGTCACGTCGCTTCACAGTACAGCTGTCATTTCTTTTACTTTGGTTTATTGCCTTAAGATTTCTGTTGGTTAGTAACTTTTGAAAATGGAAAATTTCCTCACTCCTTACATGGGAGATTGTCCATTTGGAGATTTCTAAGTCTATCTCCCAAAAACTGTGGAGGAGACTCAGCAAGAAACTCAGCTCTTGGAAATGGAAAACAAGTCACAGAGCTGGGGCAGGAGGGTACAGAGCCAGCTTGCCCTGTGGACTGAAGCCCTTGCTGTTGAGTAGGGCACCAGGGGAGGAGCTCTGAGGGACAGGTCCTGGTGTGTGTGCCCCATGGGCACACGAGATGGTGTCCATCTCACGGCTGCTTTGATTATGTGGAGAGCTATCATAACAAGTAGGGGGGTATCCCATCAACAAGCACAGACAAAACCCTTTCCATAAACCTTCGCCTAAACAATCCTTCCCTTAGGCTACCAAAATGCCTTCACATATTATTTAAAAATTTCATCTGCCATTTGTTTTAAACCAAGGGAACATAAGTCTGTGAGAACTTGGAATGCTGAAGGTTTAGCATAATCTTTGTCATAATTACCACATGTAAAGCTGTTACAGAAAACTTCTAGGTTTTTAAAAGGGAAAGTATTTGATCCTGCTATACAGGTCATGATAGGACTCTGCTGCATTAGGTCCATGTTCTAACCAAGGGGCCAAAGTGGAAGGGAAGACTGAACTAGGCTTCATCTGCTGAAAGAGTACATGGCAAAAACTCAACAGGAAAACCAACAGCAACTAGCAGACCACAATGTTTGGAGGAAAAGAGGTTTAATTGGCATTTTTCTGATGGTGTTGAAAATTTTTTCATAAACCTTTTTGCCTAGTTGAAATTCTCTTGAGTCATATCTTGTTAACTTGTCCACTTTTCATTTGGGTTCATTGTTTTATTAGTATTAACTTTTTGAGTTATTTGTGCTATATATGAATCTTCTCTATCAGAAGATTAACTTGTAAATGTTTTCTTCCATTCAGTGCATTGTCTCTTCAGTCGTGTTGTTTTCTTTGCTAGGAGAACCTTTTAAATTTGATGTAGTCCCATTTGCTGATTCTTGATAGTCTTCCCTCTGCTTTTGGAGTCCTTTGTAGGAAGTTTTTGTCTGTGCCTGTGGTTTCAAGTGTTTCCCCTACGTTGTCTTCCCTAACCCTAATTCTATATCGAGATTCCACCTTACTCTGATCAGAATATCTGAATGGTTCAGCTGCCTGCCTGCCTGCCTGCCTGCGATCACCCGGCGGCGTGCGCGCGAGCTCCCGGCCTGCACGACAACAGACCCAGGAAGGAAGGTAGCCGCGTGGGCGCCCTTGAAACACCCACACGACGCCCCCCCCCCGC
>NW_022900925.1:6326750-6396750 GCF_012274545.1 Fukomys damarensis
AATAGTTTCCCTGGTGTGAATAATCTGCAACAATGCATAAGATTCTAATAAGATTACTGACATTTAGAAATGGGAGGAAAGGAGCTAAAGGTGTAGGGAAGGTGTGATACGTAGGGGAAGAACAAAAAGGGAAAAGAAAAAAATGTGAGAGAATGAAAAGATGAAAATAAAGTGCTTGTAGATGGGGAGGGGAGGAGGGGGTGAAGGGAGGGCAGAGGTAAGGGGAAAAAAATGAGAATCAAGACTTGCCATGTAGAGGTACAAGATCCCAACAATGAAGAATGTAACTGTACTGTGTCCCTAAATGTAGCAATAAACTCAATAAAAAAAAAAGAATATCTGAATGGTTGTCATCAAGAATGCAAACATGCAATGCTGGTGACAGTACAGAGAGCAGGACGAGTGACCCTCTGTTGTTGTTGGGAATGTAAACTAGAACAACCACTGTGGAAGTCAGTATGGAGATTCCTCAAAAGACCAAACAGAAATATCATTTTATCCAGCTATACTACTCCTGTACATGTTCCCCCCAAAATTAAAGATGGAATATTATAGTTATACATGTATGCCCATGTTTATAGCAGCAGAATTCAGCATAGTTAAGCTTCAGAAACAGTCAAAGTGGCCATCAATAAATGAATGTCGTATAAAGAAAATGAAGTACACACCTATAATGGAATATTACTCTACCATAAAGACAAGTGATATGGTGTCATTTGCAGGAAGATGGATGGAACTAGAAATCATCATGTTAAATGTAATTGGCTAGGCGCAGAAGTTTAAATATTGCATGCTTTCTATTACAGAAGAGATTAAATAAATAACTAAATGAATAACAAAGGAGAGATGAGAGGAAACCAGGAGGTAGACTTTTGGAGATGGGGAAGGGGATCAATGGGGCAGGAAGGGCGGATAATAGGATTGAAATTTATTAAACCATGCCTGCCTTGCAAGCACAAGGTCCTGACTTCAATCCCCCATACTACAAAAAAGAAAAAAGAAAAAAGAAAAAAAATTGATTGACACGTTAAATGTGTGTGCCAACTTCCCCAAATAAACTCCACCATTATGTAATATTAACATGCACTAATCAAATACATTAAAATTCAGAAAAGGAAAAGAGGTAGCAGAGGCTATGTGCTCCTCACCTGAAGGGAGCCTCTTTGCGGAATTGCTCCCAGAACTGCTGCTGCTCCACATCGAAGGCTGTGCACCTCTGGCGAACGATGGTCACTTCGTTTGCCTGCAGTGGGGCCACCTGCTGCCTCACAGTGATGGCCAGCTTCTTTATGTGGCTCCATTTCTCAGGTAGCTCCTGCAAAGGGGACCTCGGTATGATCAGACCCACAGCACCCCCTCCCTAATCCTGGAGCTGGATCGCTGAGATTCTGCATTCATGGTGTGTAGGCCGGGAGGGACCAGTGTCAGGTTTACTAGCTTTGAGAGCCACCCAGAGGACTGATGACCACAACTCCGAGCGTGTCTAGGGTGCACAGAAGCATGGCCTTCAGGTCTAGGTCTGGTCCCTGGCCTCTTCCTCTTTGGTACTGTTCCCTGCTTCCCTGCTACCACGAATTGATCCCTTCTGTCATATTTCTGCTTTGAATTCAGCTGACCGTTGCCAGAATGCCTTTTAACAATGATCTGAATTCAATGTTTCCCTCCTGTTTGTTGCGGATATCAGGTACTTTCTCCAGGAACTGGAAAGCCACTAACACAGTATTCTAATGTGGTGCTTCACTCACTCATTCTCCACAATGCTCCCCCTTCCTCAGGTTACAACTTTTCTTTTCCTGCTCTCTCCAATCACTTTTACCTCCCACTCCACACTCACCCTCTCACCTTCACTGTCTAAACCAACAACACTCATCCCTTCTATATTTTTCAGGAGTGCTAGGTTACCTTCTTGTGCATTCCACATTCTGTCTCAGACCATCTTAGCATCACTCTTATTTCTTCCAAATAAAAAATTGGCTATCTTTAATTCTGGGGGAAAAACCTTCGTCCATATTAATTCTCCCTTATACGCACATCACTACATTCTTCCATATTTACTGAGTTTCCAGAATGTTCTAGCCATCAGCCATTAAAGCTCCAAAAGGTGAAGTCGAGTCATTAACAAGGTCTGTTTTTCATTCATTTCTACCCACCTCACCCCACTCTTAAACTCTAAATCTTCTCTTCTACAGAAGAGAACATAAATGCACTGACCTCCAGTTGTTTAAACACGGCTTCTGGCAACTCTTGGTCATAGGTCTTCAGTAATTCAATGGTTTGCTTGAGGGGCTCAAACATTTCATCAGTGCTGCTCTGCCGTTCTTTAAGGGCTACCAGGTATCCCATGATCTCAACCAATCCTTGGAAATCTCCTTTCTCGACTTTCTTGTGCAAGCCACACTCACTGCTTTTTATAAATGCTTCGAGGTCATCCAGGCTAACCAACACAAACAGAACATGAGGAGCCAATCTCTGTCCTGCTCCTCAAAAGGAGCATTTACTGATTTCCCTCACAATAATAGTTACGATTACAGAAAGCTCACCACGTGACTCGTATTCCTTTGTGGACTCCTCACAGCTTACCCCCTGAT
This sequence comes from Fukomys damarensis, assembly GCF_012274545.1. NCBI lineage: Eukaryota > Metazoa > Chordata > Mammalia > Rodentia > Bathyergidae > Fukomys > Fukomys damarensis. Next base: position 6,329,339 of record NW_022900925.1, read on the forward strand.
GTGAATGTGGCTTTCTTCACCAGTGGGAAGCTCATAAAAGGCAAGGACTGAGGCCTGTTCCATGAAGGAGGAGACTCAGGGGATAGCTGTCTAAATGCAGTGTAGGATCTGAGATTGCATAAAAGATACGAGTGGGACAACTGGTGAAACTGGGAAAACTGGACAACTGAGAAAAGGTCTGTAGATTAGGGACTGGTATTATCTCAATATTAACTTCTTGAGTTTGGTCACTTTACCATAGCTAGCAGTTGGGGAAACTAGACTTAGGGCAGGCAGGAACTCTTTGCACTATTTTTAACTTTTGTTAAGTCTGAAATGATTTTACAGTGACAAGTTAAAAAATAAGGAATTTTGAAAAATGCTCTGGCCTCTAAAGTGACACATATTTGGGTTTGATTTTGACACTTATTAAATATATGACCATGTGCAATTTATTTATCCATGGGGTCAGAGGAAGCATTTATAGCTCACTATTTTGAGATGTAGATAAGATTTATTCTTTCATTCAACATTTATTGAGCATCTATTATGAGCCCTAGAATGCCTCCAGGTCTTGAGGATGGAATGAATAGAAAAATAAACAGAATCTTTACACATGTGGAGCTTACCTTTCTGGAAAGAAAAGTAAACAGAAAACGAATCAATGAAATAAACTATGGTTTCACACAGTAATGAGTGCTAATGAAAAAAATTAGGAAAATGAATACATAGTAAAGATAAGACTGGTCAATAAAGGCCTTTGTACAAAGGTGATATTGAGCAGAAAACTAAGTGGAAACCACAGAAAGAGGTGGGCGAGGAGGATTTTGGATAGAAGGCGTAGCATGAACAAAGACACTGTGGTTGAATTAAATTTGGTTTGTTTGAGGAAAAGGATGAAATCAGAGAGGCAGAAGCTTAAGGGAAATGGGAAAAAAGCATGGAGAGAGAGGAGTTAGAGTACTAAAGAGGAGCCAAATAACATATGGCCTTTTTTTTTCCAGCCTTTTTTTTTTTTTAAATCATGAGACAAGTTCTCACTAAGTTGCTAAATTGGCTCAAATTTAAAATCCTCCAACCTCAGCCTTCACAGTGATGGGATTATAGGGTTATAGTGCTGAGCCTGGCTAAGAACAGCACTTAGAAGGAAGTGTTGCTGAAGATGGTGGCACTAGCGGCGGTGGTCAGTAGCCTGGAGGGAAATTGGCCACAATTAGGACTGCCAGGTGGCATCAGTGTCGCCTTTGAGCTGCATGGTGGACCCAAGGAGTGGCCAGATTCAAGACGCTTTTGCACATAGAGGCAGTAGGGCCTACCGATGGCATGCGTGACAGGCACGAAGAAATGAAAAACATCAGTAACTCTCAACAACGGGGTAAACTATGGGGCCATTTGTAGATATGAGGAAGAACTGGGAAAGGCCAGGGTAGTTTTTCGTTTTGTTTTGTTTGAGATATGGAGAAGAGGAGTGTCTCAAACACTTCAGGTTCCAAAGGACACGAGGACCCAAAGGAAATATTTATTAGACAATTACATGTAAGTCTGGAGATCCTGGGAGACAGGGCTTAAAATGCTAATTTGGCGGCTATTAGTGCATATGTTTTAGCATTACTTGGGCAGTGCTGCAGAAGGAATCCAGGCCTTCGGGCACGCTAGGTGTGTGCTTTACCACTGAGCTGCATCACTGACTCCACAGAAACTTCTGAAGCATTGGCCGAAATTACCTGGAAAGTGCATGTACATAGAGAAGAAGGTCCAGGGTTGGGGCTACAGGGAGTTTAGTATTTTGAGGGCTATGAGGAGAGAGGAGTCCAGCAAAAGTGATCAAGAAGGCAGAACTAGTGAGATGGAAGGAAAGTGAGGAATCCTGAAGGGCACATGAGGGTGCTGTCTGGAAAAGAGGGAGGGTTAGCTGTGACAGATATTGCTGGAAAATGAAAGTAAGATGAAGCTTGACGATTACCACTGGATTTGGCCCTATGGAAATCACTGGTGGATCTGATCAGAATGGACCCAGTAGAGTAGTATCGCAAAGCCTGATTGGACAGTAAGTTAGAGAATGGTGGGGTTCTATTTCTAGTTGTATGGCAAACATGATAATACAAGTGACTCTTCTGATAAAAAGAACTGAAGTATTTAAGCACATATATCAAAATCAATTAAAAATGTATCAGAAAGGTAACCTGAAGTTAAGGACTGTCTAAAGGGTGAAAGTGTAATGAAAGCAAAAACATGTGGAGACATGCAAGACCCAAAGCTGCATTTACATTAATGTCAACTGAACCTCAGAGGCCCCGCACTTCTACTTTTATTAATTTATCAACCATAGAGAACAGGTGATAAGTACATGACCCATTCACGTTGAGGGCGATGGGAGGTTGCATGTAAAGTTGGGAAACCACTGGGTAAGAAAGAAACAAACTCGCCTTTTAATTTCTTAGGTGAGCAATTAGACTGTGACAAACATACTGTGCAGAAGACAGCAGTCTGGAAACTCGCCTGCTCCAATGTTGGCACTGGGTGGCTAAATAGGCAGGGCCCCTTGACAATCAGCAAAAATCAATGCAAATCTTTCTAGGAAGAGAGCAACCAACTAGAATCCGGTCTTCAACGAACTCCGGGCAGGTAACATTTCAGGGAATCTGACTTTACAGTAAGCATAATAAAATACACAAGGAAAGAAGTCACTATGAGTGGAGTCAGCGGAATGAATAAAATTAAAACTGAAGATGTCAGATGGCGAAATTCAGATACAGGCTGTGATGGTTATGAAGTATAATGTGTTTCAAAGATACAAAGTTTCTTAAGTACTTTGCTTCATTGTTTCTGGCCCACATAGCAAGAGAAAGTGGCTTCTCTACAGTTTCTTGGATACACACTCAAGACTGACTAAGAAAAACTCCTTTCTTGTAAACATGATATATCCGTTTACTCAGAAATTTTCTTCAGGGATCAGTCTTTGGAGCCCAAACATGTTTCTATTATCTCAATAGGCCCTCGTCCCTGTCCCTGCCCTGACTTGATCTTTGCGTTGACATGAGTTCTGCATTGCATTAGGGGATGGAGAGTACAGCGATTTCTGAAGTTCTCTAAACACACTCAGAGTCTGTGAGAGTGCAGACCTTTGTACCAAAGGATAGACTTGGAGAAGCGATGAAATTTACTGCTGTGGGTAACAACAGAACTAAGAGAGTTGGGATTATTAATTCCAGAGAATTAATAATCTGATGGGATTACTCTGCGAAATGAAACACAGGAAAAGCTTTTCATCTGTCTTACAGCACTGCAACAAGGAACATACTTTGCTAGACTGATGGGAAATTTCAGGAGAATAGAGCTACTAATTTATATCTTCTAAATAAATGGCACAAAAAACTTTTAAGTTGACAAATCTAAAGTCTTAGATTGTTCATCTGAAAAAAATATTTTATACATTTAAAAGTGATTAATTAAGAGGTTCAATAAGTCAGGGGAAAAAAGAGTATAAATACAAGCAAGAAAAATCTGCAAATAACCAAGTAGACCATGTAAAAATGACAAATAAAATTTCAATTTCAGTGAATTGGTTAAACTGGAAATTTAGACAAAGCTGAAAGAGGGAATTAGACTGCTGCATGACAGAAGTGGGAACATTGTCTAAATTGCACTGTAGAAAGGAAAAGAAAAAGAACTTTAAAGACACAGGGAACTGTAAAAATAATTTTTCATAAGTATTATAAGGGCCCCAGAAGGACAAAATAGAAATTATGGGCAAGAAGAAATATGGAAGAGAGTCTGGCTAAGAATTTTCTTGAACCACTGAAAGGCAATAAATGCAACATCAGGAAAGCCCAACAATTTCCAGGTAGAATGAACACAAAGAAACCCTCACATAGGTACTTCAGTGTGAAACTGAATTACCCAAGAAAATACAATATTAAAGTTAGTTTCAGAACAAAGATACATTTTTAAGTAAGTAAATATATAGAAAAAGAAAAGCTAGACAAATAGTTGATCATTAACCCGCAAAAATAGAAGCTAGGACACAGTAGAACAATATTTTAAATCATCAAAGAAATTTTACGTTTTCTTTAAATTCTCTCTTTCACAGAACCAATTTTTTCAAGAACAAGGGCAAAATAAATAAACTTTAGGAAAAGAAATAGTGAGAGGGTTTGGTCAGTAGAACCTTGCAAAAGGAGTTTCTAATTTATACACTTCAGCAACAGGTCCATCGTGTACAAAGATGTAATGAGGAAATAAATGGGAGAAATGTTGGTAAATCTAAGTAAATATTAAGCAGGTGGGAGAGCTTAGAATGTAGCCTATCTCTAGAGTGTTTGCCTAGCAGGCATGAGGTCCTGGACTCCACTGTCAGCACTGAAAAGCAATTTAGATGTATAAAGTTTTAAAATCAAGTATAATTTTGAGAGTGTAAATAAGTAATGGACTGCTATCTAAGTTACTAGGAATGGAAGGATATGATTCTGTGGATGAACAATATAGATGGAACTATTCTTGTACAGGTTTTAAGGAGAGTAAAACCATTGACAGATGTTTTATGTTTTTAATTTTAAGGACAACTATTAAAGCAGCTCTTGTAACCATTAGAACAAAACCACATATATGGTTCTCAGACTAGAAGTGGGATGCAATGAAATAAGGAAAAGAAAATAAAATATTTTAAAAATTCAAGCCTAGAGCAGGCAGGAGATTAAAAACAACCACAAGTAGAAAATATATGATAAAATGGCAGATTTAAACTCAAATATAGTAAATGTTAATGAATGCAGCTCTCCAGTTAAAGGGTATTGTTAAAGAGGATAAAAATTTTAGTTGTACACTGATTATTAAGAACAAAAACTCTCTTATCATAACTATACAGCAAGCTATACAGCCAAAGGATAAAAAGACATATACCAAGTGAATAACACACAAAGGAAAATTGGTTTAGTTATGTCAACATAAGACAAAACAGACTTTACTACAAGACACATAGCTAGAAATAAAGAAAATCTTTAATTTTTAACTAAAAGGCTTAGTTTTCATGATAGTATGAAAAGTCAAAGTCTGTATGCCCATAAAACATAACCTTGAAAGATATGAAACAAAAACTGACAAAATTATAAGGAAAAATCAATAGTATATCATTAAAGTGGGAGATTTTATACAATTATGTTGGTAATTTGTAAGCAGATTAAGAAAGGCCATAAGTATAGTTCTGAATATAATTAACAAGCTTGATCAAATTTACATGCACAGAACACTAGAGAGTACATACCCTTTTCAATGTGTGGATAATATTTATAAAAACTGACTGTATTATAATGTATATAAAAAAAAAATCCAACAAATTTCAGAATCTTGGTATTACAGGTATCACATTCTTTGATCACAGTACAATTAAATTGCAAAATCAGTAACAAAAATACAACTAGAAAAACCTCATACTTGAAAATTTTAAAAGTTATCAATAATTATAATGAATATTTAAATATTTATAATAAGATTATAATGAAAATGTTACATACTAAAACTTGAGAGATGTGAGCAATATTGAATGTAGAAGGGAATCTATTTAAATGCTAGTGCTCAAAACAGTAAAGGGCTCAAGATTAATAAGCAAAGCATCTATCTTAAGTTAGCCAAAGAACAGAAAATAAATCCAAAGAAAGTAGTAAAAGAAAACAATAAACATAAAATGTATATTATTAAGGTAAAAATAAACTATAACAAATAGAATCAATGAATTGATAAGGTAATTCTTTGTAAATTTCTGGCAAGAATAATTCCGAAAGGAAGAAAGTACAAAAAAAGAATTAAAAATGAATAGAAACAAAAAGGGAATATACACACTGTAGAGATTAAACTGGTAAAGGATGTTATAAATTATATGACCATAATTTGATGCTTTTCATGAGATGAATATATTTCTAGAAAATATGACTTATTAAAAGGAATGAACTATTAACATCCTTACAACCATTAAAAAATTACAGCTTAAAATCTCACAAAGACAATTACAAGCTTAAATGCCTCTCTATAAGATTTAAATCAAATTTTCAAGGATCAAAGAATTCCAATATTACACCAGCTCTTCCAGAGAACAAACAAGAAGAATTATTTCCTAACTTGTTTGATGAAGCTAGCAAAAGCAGGGAACCAAAAGCAGACAAAGACAGTAACAAAAAGGAATAGTGAAAGCCACAAATGGAGGTCCAGCAATGCTAGCCAAAATATTTGCAAGCAAAATGGACCAGTGGATATACTGGAGAAGAAAATATACCATGTTGATTTTATCTTAGTAATGTTAGATTGGTTTAATATTAGAAATCAAATAATAATATTCACTGCTGTAACATTTTAAGGAAATGGAATTATCTAAAGGAGTTAGAAAAAGCACTTGATAGATACTTTACATACATTTATGTTCTTAACAAATTAGGAATAGAAGAAAACTTCTTTAATCAGATAAAAAGAATTCACAAAAATCTCATACAAATATTATACTTAATTTAAGAAGAAAGAGATAAATACATAATGACTGAGGACAAAGTAAAAGCCATAAATTAGAAGATGGCAACGGTGTATGTAACAAACCCTAAAGAATGCCCTGATAAATTATTAGGATTAATAAGTTAAGTTACAAGATTGCTTGATACAAAATCATTGTACAAAATCAATTGTAATTCCATAGAAAATACACTTTCAGATACTTTATACTAGGGATAAAAAATACTGAATCTAAAAGAAGATATATAAATTATTTTAAAGGTAATAATTGCAAGATTTCATTGACAGAAATAAAAGGGGCATAAGTGTAGGTAGACACGACATATCATCAAAAAGGAACTAAGGAGGGTAGTTCTCCTCAAATCCATCCACAGTCTGTGTAAATGCAATCAACATCCCAATAGTCTTGTTCTTCTATGAATCGATGAACAAAATTTATATTAACAAGTAATGGCCAACAATTGACAAGACATACTTACTGAAAATGAAGAAGAAGACAGGGACTTGTCCTGCCAGATATCAAGATGTAATACAAGGTAGGTTTATCATAATAAGGATTTTGTCATATTTGTACAACATTAGACAAGGGACTACTCAATGTGAAAGAGGGTATTCTAGAACTTTTAGAAGAGAAACTTGAGCAGTATCATTAGGCTCTCTAGGCAAAATACGAAGATTTATTTAACGAAACAAAAGAAGAACATGAGGGAAAATACAGATGTACTTTGTTATACTGAAATCAAGAATTAGTCATCAAAATGCTATGGTTCCTCAGTATTGAGGACTCCCTGCGAATATCAAAAATCTATGGGTGCGTCACAGCTTGAGCACATCCTTCATATGCTATATGTCTCTAGATTAGCTATAATTACCTCTTACAATGTAAACACTTCATAAGTAGCTGGTATACTGTATTGTTAGGGAATAGCGGCAAGAAAAATGCCTGCGGATGTTCAGTCCAAATGCAATTTTTAAAAAATGTATTTAGATCTGATAATTGTCATTTGAATCTACAGATGTGGACCCTGTCCATCTGGATACCATAATTGGAGTGAGAAGACAGAACACGAAGTGGGAGGCTATGTTTATAACAGATACCACTAGGAAAAGGTTAGAAACAGAATAAAGTGAGTCCTAATCATCAGAAAGGAAGAAAAAAAAAAAAAGTCCGGTTGGAAAATGAGCAACAGATACGAACAGATACAAAAAGGGAAACATTCACCCAAAACATAACAAGATGAGCCACTTTATTCATAATCAGAGGAATGCATAATATTTGCTTTGATGACCTACTGTCAAACTCCCACTGGAGAGGCCACCTGTCAGTCCCAAGAGGTTGTGAGATGTTGAGACATGGGGACTTGCATGCATGGCTGACTGCTCTGAAGAGGGTTTTCCGTCGCATCCGCACTCTTTCCCTCCTCAGCTCTAGTCTTAGCATACACCCTAAAGGAACGCTTGCCCTCCACGTTCTGATGCATGCATAAGACCACTGACAACAACTGTTATCGCCAAGAACACTCCAATTGTATATCAACCACTAAATGGATGGATAAGTTTATATTCATCTAACGGAGTATTTTACAGCAGTAAAAAGGTGAATGAGCTCCTGCTACACTTTCAATATGGTGAATTGCAAACATAATGCTGACCAGAAGAAACAAAGTCAAGGGCTGGGGGATTTAGCTCACTGGTGCCAGTCCCTGCCTTGCAAGCACAGGGCCCTGAGTTCAATCCCTGGCACACACACACACACACAAAGTCAAAATATATAGTATACATTATTGTTTCATTTCATTAAAGTTATAATGCAAATCTCTATATGCATTTATGTATGCCTGTGTACACACACTCACACACACACAGAGAGCCATGAGGAAAACCTTGAGGATTATGTGGTATCTAGAGCAGGGGTAACATTGTGAGAGAGGGAGAGAGATTGTATCAAGGAAGAGCAAAGAAGAGAATCTTAAAATTTAGCAAATATTCTGATGCAAGAATTTGTTTTGATATTTTTCCTTAAATTGTATGCATGCTACATTCTATCATAAAACTTTTGTGGAAAGAAAATAGGAGGTAGAGAAATCAAGTACATAAACAAGTGTTGGGCATTTGCTATAAGGAGTGTATATAAAAAAACCCCAGTATGACCCATATTTATTTCTCAGACCTGTTCAGGGTTCAGCATTGAGCTGAATTATGTTTTTAGATCAGAATTGCAAAATATATTCTGTTGTTCAATCTGTTTAGTCTCTTTTAGACTGAAGCACCTGTGTAGCATCGCCTTGAATTTCATGATTTGGATATTATAAAAATGTTGTAACAATAACTTTGTGTACTTTTGGTTCAAACTGCAGAGTTGAAAATATAAGCCATGTTTAAAAATGATATAATTGGAAGGATTTATGCGACTTATTGCTCTTTCTTTTTAAATGTGGCAGGTATGACAAAATATTCACATGCTGTTGGGAATGTAAAAAGGAAGAAATAATGTTGGTCATGTTATTGTCCAATTTCTGTTCCTATAACAAAATACCTGGGGCTTGGAACTTTATGAAGTAAAGAGGTTTTCTTCGCTCATGATATTAATGGCATCCTGGAAAGAGCAACCTGGCTATACCACAACATGGCAAAGAAGTAGGAAGGCAATCAGTCACATGCACAAGGAGCCCAGCATGTGGTGTGACTTGCCTTATAACAACCTGCTCTGGTGAGAAGTAATTCCCTTCGTGAGCCCAGCATTAACCCCTTGGAAAGTCAATGCTTTCAGCACCTCATACTTTCTAATAGATCCCACATCTTAAAGATTCTGCCACTGCTACACAACCACCCTCCGGACCAAACCTGCATCATGTGACCCTTCAAAGGATACACTTAAACCATGGGAAGGAGGGGAGTCCTTGAATAGATAAAGGAGGTTGGATTTACAAAGGCAGGGGTGGCTTACTCACTGCCACAGGTGAGGTAATTGGGGGATGGCTTCAGATGCTGGCAGATTCCTAGCCTTGTTAGTGAAGAGGTGAATTTTTTTTCTCATGATTGCTTCTAATTATTCAGTGAAACAAGAAACAAGGTAATGAAGGCAGAGGAGATCTCGGAGTTCGACGAAAGGCAGAAATTAGGAATCTAGGAGCACTGGGAAGCAGTTAAGAAAATGTGTAGGCTTATTTGAAATATATGCTCATACATTTATTGTGGGACTGGTTGGGAGAATGGTTTATTTTGGTTCAACAAGGCTGAATTGCTCAGGTGCAGATGTGGAGACCTGATTTTAAACAAAGTCAGGGTTTGGCAAGGTGGGCACGGGAGGGAATGGGGGACTAGTCCAACAGACACCGTGAAGGTGGTGAAAGCAGTGGATTGGAAATCCTGATGGGTCTGAAGAATTCTGCACAGTGGGGCTGCTGAATGAGTTGGGCTGGAAAGATACCAGGCGTGGTCAGAGAACGCAGTGCTTACCCCTGAGCTTTTGGAGGGAGAGCAATTATTTCCCCATATCCCCTCTCCCTTCTGGGAGCACAGTGTATAACTAGACAGCACTCATGTGGCAGAAGGAAAGAGCACCAGAGCAAGGAGATCAGCAGATAAGAGGCAACTGCCGTGGATGTGAGGCTGCTGAGTGTAATTACCCGGCAGAAGCGAGGGTATGGAAAAATGTGACCCAGAAGATAAAATCTTCGGTGATGAGGAAGAGTGACCAAGAGCTGGCAGGTGACTTCAGCAAGGCTGAGCGGCAGTTAGTACTGACGGAAGTCACTGCATGAGGAGGGGGTGATTCTGAGGGAGAACAGTGATGAATAATGTGGAGGCAGCCCTGAAGGACAAGGGCATCTTCTCCCCTCTGGGCCCCACCTCTCGGTCCGGTGTGCAGGAATAAATTGTTTTTATATTTTGTACTATTTCTATTTTTATCTAATCCCCAAGAACACAATAAAACATTCTAAACTGTAGCAAAGTTAATGGAATAAGTGACTTAGTGTTAGATCTGGAAGGCTTCTTAGATGAAACAATTTTTGCTGTCTTTCTTTTGAGATGAGGAGATAGAAATTCAAGGGCAAGAACCCAGGCTTCCTAACTGCTGTAACCGTGTTTATCCTGTTGGGCCAACTGTTATATCCTCTTAAGCTTTACCTGGTAAAGCACCTCCATGGGAGGTACTGCAGTGACAAATAAACGATACCTAGTCTGATCCTTTCACACTTGGGACCTCACAGACCCTTTCCCCTTGCAGGGCCATCCAATCCCCTGAGATGCCAGACCTGCAAACACGTTTCCATTGCAAACCAACAAACTCAGAGCCCAGGCTCCTCCTCCTCCTCCATCAGGGCCACTTCCCCAATTATCCCAGGCCAGGAACTGGACTAGGGACAGCCCTTAGGCCTCAGAGCCCACAGGAATCAGTCTTGCACACCAAGCCTAAGCCTGCTTCCCCTGTGTCACCCATTCCTTGCGCCACAGACACCACATTCTCTTGCCCATGCTTTCTTCCTTGTCCCCACCCTGGGTGACATGGGTGGGTGCCTGTGTGGTCTTGTGTGGCCCAGCGTGCCACCTCTCTTTGGGAAACCGTGAATAACAAACCACATTTTTGATGACAGCCATCTCCTGGACTGCTGGCCTTCTCATTTCAAAATAATAACAAAGCCTACATTTAAAAATATGCCAAGTATTTTTGACTACCAAATCTACCAGTGGGGGCCCAAAGCAGCCGGCCACTGCAGCAGTGCTTTGTGTGGGTGCATCTGTCCCTACCCTGCTGCACACCAGCATGCCTTCTTCTTGCTCCTGGGTTCCCCAGTGAGCAAAAGCTTCTATGCATGTGGAAAATTGGCTGTTGCTTCTTAACACCTGGGAAGACCTCTTCAAAACGCCTCTACAGGGATTTTGTCGGGTTTTTAAAGTGGTGGACATCACCCTTGCAAAGTCTCTTAGAGTTTAAGATAGGTGAATCCTGAATTTTGCTATTTCCTTTCTGCTTGTGGCTCTAGATCACAGAAAGCCAGCGGCAGCGCTGAGCAAGACCAGCACTAAAGTAAGGAAGGGTCAGTTTGTTTTCCTGGCAGCGTCACCTGATACACCAAAGGCCAATCCTTGAACTGAAGGGGCCATGGCTGTTTCACCTCAGGATTCTGAGTGGGCTGAGGGTCAAGATTTTGACTGGCAGAACTTTGGAGACAAGGGTGAGGTAGAGTGACCAGGGGATTACTGACCATCTGAATCATTCATTCAGGGGACGATGCTCTGAATTAGAAAGCACAGTCTGAGCTGGACGGCCAGCGCTCACCAAGGGGCAGGAAATTTCAGTTGCCATCTGTAGCACTACCGGGAGGACACAGACAGGCATCAAGGACTTGGGGCTTCTCTGATTCAACAGGGCACAGCTGGATCATCTGAGGCAAGGAGTAAGTAGCAAAAATAAAATCTAAGAGGTTCATTAGGCCCTCTCTGCTTCCCAGCTTAAAGAAATGTCACAGTGAGAGCTGTGAAGGACGGTTGGATCTGTGATGATTGCCTTGAACATTATTTACCACTTACTGGGTGCCTTTCACCCACTGGGTACCAAGTGGAAAATAAAACAGAGGCTTTATCTGGTGAACAAAAGAAAGGGCAGCACTGAAGTTCCCCTGGTGTCCAAAGGAGTGGAACCTCCAACCAGCTGTTTTAATTTTTAATTTAGCCAATCAGCCCATTGGGAAAAATATGAAGATGATCACAAGTGGGGTAGTACAGGCAGCCTCGGATGCTGGAAGGAAGCTAGGACAACCATTACCTGTGTGTGACACAGTCAACGAGATGCTGTTTGAACACGAGGCTCCACTTTTTAATTATATTCATCAGGGATACCTTAAAGGGCTGCACATTGATTTTCATCCAGCTGTCAAACACCTTGGTGGGCTCTAATCTGCACACCTCTTCATAGAGCTTTTCATAGGAGTCAATTTGTGCCTTGAACTGATGTAGGAGGGGTGGGCTCTCTGGGATGCCATCTTCTGCATGAGCTTCGATCTCCTCAGGTGTGAGGACGTGACCATACAACAGAAACTGACCCAAAACCTCCTTTTGGTCCTCCACGTAGAGGTAGGAGTACTGGCTGAATGTGTTCAGGTAGCCACAGCAGAGGGTCATCATGCTCTGCACCCTCTGCAGCAGCAAGTTCCGCATGCTTGCCAAGTCGGCCATGCCCTCCAGTGTGACCTGGGGAAGTGACAAAACATCAGGGAGGTCACACAGATGCTTGGAGGGTTGTTCCAGATGTGGCCAGAGAGCAGGTGATTGCAAATCTGGTACCTGATAGTGGGGAGAGCTATTTTGCAGGGAAAGCCGTTGCACCAGAGATGATATCCCAAAAGTGCGAGTGATGAGATTCTCAACAATATCATAGAGGCCCCCCTTCACTCCAGGCTCCAGAGAGGGATGGAAAACTAATTCTGGGATGGCAAGGCTGAGTTGTGCTTCAAATACTGGAGTGAGTCCCTCCTTACACTCTGGAAAACAAGGAAAACACACCAACAGAACCACGATGAATGGGTGAGACGGGCAAAGGAGAAGACTGTTGTAAAATAACTAGAGTGTTGCTGCAGAGTGCAGACAAATGGAAACGGAAACTGTGTCACAGAAGGTGAGGGAGGGAGTTTCGCAGGGTTTCTCACATTGCAGTCACTGATATTTTGGATGAGGACCTTTTGGGCATTGCAGGACATTTACTGTCCTTGTTCCCCGGCATGATTCCCAAGGACCAATCGATGCAAGCCGGTCCCCTTCCACTTTCTCAAGTGCCTCTTGGGGACAGAGCTTCCTTGCCTTGAGAAGAGGCTGATTTTTCAAAGCCATTTCTTAGAAGCAGACTATTTCTTCCTGGATCATGCTATTCCACTGGCAGCCACTAAACGCATGGGGTTGGTTGCACGGGTGCGAGAAACAAAGAGGAATTATGACTCTGCCCTTTTGGCTCCCTTTCTGAAAACACAGACCTTATTTTAACTCTGTAGTCCTGTAGTAATAAAAATTTTAAAAATAGCATAAATAATTCACCAATTCCTGATTACTTGCTAGACTAACTTGCCTTGCTAAATTTAAATCAAAATACAACATGGAGCACAATGTTCCAAGTAGAAGATAAATACTTAAGGTTGTACCAATATCCACTTATTTTCACATATCGTTGATGGTAAAAACATTTAGGAGCCTATTATGGATTGGATATTGTGAGCAGAGAAGACTCGGTGAAATCCATTGTCCTCTTAGTCCCTAGAAATAGGGCTTTAACCGAGCATTGGATCAAATCTCTCAGTCCTGTGTGCTGTGGGGTGTGGTAATGTGGTTTCCTCACCAGTGGAACACGAGAGCCAGCAATGGTGCCATTTCTGGGTTGGGACCCTTGAAGTAGGGTAAGAACTTGAATATTGTCATGATGGCTTAATACAGAGTGAGGATAAGCCTTAGAGATTGGAGGAGCTGCATTTTCTAGCTTACTGAAATGCTTAGGGACAAAAATATTTCAGATTTTGACTTTTTTTTATGGAGTTTGGAATATTTGCACAGACTTTATTGACTGAACATCCCTAATCCAAAATGCCAAAAATCTAAAATGCTCTGAAATCCAAAACTTTTGAAGCTTAAAAACTTAGGATGTCAAAGCATTCTGAGTTTCAAATTTTCAAATTAGGGATGTTCAATGTACATATTTACTTGTGATGTAACATGTGTGACTATAAATACTGTGTATTTATGAGTTAATTAAGAAAATTTTTGACTGTAAGAGATTTGTCTTGTGTGCTGACATGAGAATCGAATCCCCACACTAGAGACAGTGCAAATGCAATCATGTGGGACAGATTCTCCTAGTCCCACAATCTTGGTACAAGTAAATCATTTTAGGAGGGAAGAGGAGGAAGAATGACCCTGAAGGAAAGGGTAGCATTTAACCTGCTGTCTATGCAGGATTTGGACTTTGAGAGACAAAAGAAAGGCCAGCCCAAGCCATCGGGACCATATGGCCTCACCAAATCCAAGAAGTAAAACTGATAAAGATGGACCTGAAATAAAAAAGCTGCTCTTTTTAGGCTCCTTCACTTCCCACTCCAACAAGGAAACCAGCACCTTTCCTTTTTACAGTCCTTCAGTCCAGCAACTACTAAGCCCAGCTCCCACCCCCTGAAAGAAATTTAAAGGTCTCTATTGTGAAGAAAAGATGTTCTCCTGTCGTGCTATTTCCATGGAAGGACGATAACTGTTGATTTTGGAGAAAGACTGCCATCTAAGAGACGACAAGGGGCAAGTCTGACAGCTCGGGTCAGGAGAGGCAGAGAAGCACTGGCGGTGTAGTGGGTCACTCACTACATGCAGATACTATCTCTATTCATTGCCTGCACCCATCTGTAACCCAGACACCTTCCTAGATCCAGGAGAGGGGTGAGTGAACCTCCAACCCCAGAGGCAGTTTGGCCAATTCCCTGAAGTGGGCCCTACCATTGCTGGGCCCAGGGCTCAACTCTGCAGGGCTCAGTTCTCTTGGGGCCTCTGCTTCATGCCCCTCGGCTTTCTCATCCTAGATGCTAGAAGATGATCTTTCCCTTGTGACTATGCTGGATCCCTTGCATCCTGCTGCCAGATCACTTTGATTTGGAGACCCATTCATTCTAAAGGCAGAGACCATCCTGACACCTCAGTCCCTCTCCCCAGAGGCCCCAGTATTCCCCACTGGGCAACACTCACCTTGGGCCTTTCTCCTGTCTGTATTCTCAGCCTAGTTCTCTGCTGTGCTTTCTTTCATGGGCTGGATGTCCAGATACATGATTATCTTATATCAACGCTACATTTGATTTCTGTCTTTGAGTTGGATTTGACATCTTAAATGCTCATCTCACTTTCACCTTTTGGCTTCAAAATTCTCATCTCTGAACTTTTATTTGATGCATCCTTCAATATGACCTTCATTAGACAACTCAGGTTATCCCAGAATGTGAGGACTGAATTCAGTGTTTAGTCCTTAACTCTTCTTCCCTTTCTGCCTCATCACTTACCAGCCAAGGTTAGCCCTTACTGGATCTTTGTTTCTGCACAACTCCCTCCTGTTTACCCACCATAAGTACAAAGCCCTTACTTATTTTGAAAAGCTTCAAAGAATGCTCAATACCTTCTCAACATTCTTTTTCCCCTTAAAGTTACTCTTTGCTTCTTGTCTATCTTTCTTTCACATGTAAAATATTCCTTTGTTTTCCATTTAGCCTGACCTCCACAACTCCTCGGTGCCTGGAGCGTAGGGGCCCAGAATAGCCTCCTCGTCGCCCCAGAGTCCAGTGTGCAGACAGCCCTCATGACTAAACGTGCTTCTCACTTCTCCAGCTCAGTCACTCTTCTCCTGAACCTTGATTTCAATTTAATCAGCATTTATGCTCTGGCTTTTGCTACGGGCTTCACTATCTTAGAGCCTGGTTGGTCCACTTGAGTTCAAAGAGTCAGAAATCTTTTCTTGGTAAAATTCAGAAACTCAATACTTTTGCTGATTTACTGTGCATCATTCACAAAATGTCCATAGCATTTTGGGAAAAATCACAGCACACTCAGTTGCATTTCTCTTCAGTAGAGCAGATGCTACTGCTATTAGCTTTCCAATAATAACCCACATCCATAAACCACTAAGTACCAGTGTTTTCCAGGAGGTATTGGAGTGAGCACTCAATGGCGAGAAATAATCCATTCTGCAACATGTCATCAATGTAGTTAACATAACTCTTCCAGACACTGGAGGCTGGGTCTGCTGCAAACAGACCCAAATTTTCCTACAAAAAAGGAGAAAATATATTAATCCTCTTGTATAGTGTGGAAGAACTCATATAAATGTTATTAATAGAAATGAAAACAATATATATAGAAAAGCCCTCATGGGAAGATTTTGCTATTACGGATCTATTGAATGCATCTTGTGTATTGGGTATAACCACGGACGAAAGAGATGTAAAATTAGGCCCTGATGGAAATACAGTAGCCCATCCTGTCCCTGTAAAAGGAGAATTGGGCCATGCTACCTTCTGAGAAGGAATACTGGTGTATGCAATGTGTGTGCACTTTGTAAATGCTGCCTGATATACCGTAGAGGAGGCCACATTAGAGCAGGTGGCACGGTAGGCAAAGAAAAGAAGAGTAAGAGTAAATCATACTACCATGACTGAGGTTTCATAAGAAATTTAATAAGTAAAGCATTCCCTGGATAATCCTTAGAAATGAACTAAAGTGTTGATAATAATTAAAAGCCTTTATCATATTGAGTAATCTAGAAAACCACATACACATAAGCAAATATCTTTATCTTCCCTCCGCCTCTCCTCTCTCCTCCCTCGCCCACCCCTTTCCTCGTTTTCATTCTCCCCACCCCTCTTACTTTTTCACATGATACAGCTCCTGACCTGCAGGATTTGCAGCATTACCATAGTAACAAGGTTTGGACTGCAAGGACAAGGAGCCCAAATATTCAGCAGTAATAAGTACAAACATCTGATTTACTTTTCATCATTCTCATTATTCAGTCTTTCTACAGCACCATTCCAATTATCTGATAGCTTCAGAGAAGGCAATAACTAATTTGCAGAAGTAACTTTCCTGGTTGACTCCTGCTTATCCCTTTAGGAAACATTGTTAGACATCTTCCTGGATTTAAACAATCTTATGATCCTCCTTTTAGGTTGCATGATTCTAAAATTTTTAAGATGCTTTCCTAACACCTCTTCTTTATGTACATTCAATATTTTCTTAATGACTTAAACTCCATTATCATTAAAATCATAATAGTGAGAATGCAGAGTTATTTACAAGCAGAAAGATGCATACGCTATTTTCTTCTGGATTAAATAACTTAGTTTTAATGACTGCTCTATCTCCTTCCAATTGTCAGACCATCAATATAACTACCTCTGAGTTTCACCTTTGTTTACTATTTCAAATCTACAGTGGTCTAAAGAATAAATGTTTTGGAATTTTCTGTGAAGTAAGAAGCAATAGTTCAAGTTTCTGGCCTCACCCAAGACGTAACAATGAGATGGTACTTGCCTTTCTGCCACAAACAACCAGAGTACTGGATATAGTTTAAGAAATAATTGTTTTGGAATGTATAGGGATGTGATCCTTGAAAGAAGGGGAATATTCAAGGTGGATTTTAAATCCAAGGTGGTTTAAATCAAGACCACGGAAAATGAGCTCAGGAAAAGCATCTCTCATGAGAGGTAAAGAAGACAGAAATTGGAGTTGGGTCTTGTCCAGTCTTTGACTGACTTAGTTGTACATGTTTAGCGAAATACTAGAAGAGCTGGCTGAGAATAGTCTCGGGGCTGCTAAGACAAATGTAAATTAGGTAGGTCACAAAGTGCTGGGAGATGTTAAGTTTGTGAGGAATGATGAAAAGACCGTGTAGATAACCAGGAACTCAAGTCAGACACCACACTCTAGATCCTCTACTAAGTCCTCTTTAGACCTTCCCTCAGAAACCTTATAAGTGGGCCTCAGGAGGATCACAGTGATCTGTCCAGAAGTTCACTGCCTGCCAAAACAAAATCTCAGACTCTTTACAGGAGACTACACAAGAGATTCTCAAATGGCATCCAGCATTCTAGCATACAATTAAAAATTGCTAGATATGCCAAGAAAGAGAAAAATGGGACTTTAATCCAAAGACAAAATAGTCAATGGGAATAAACTCAGACAACTATTTGGTTAGGTCTCTGATTTCATAGCTATCATACCAACACTACAATGTCTACCTGTAAGACTTACTTTCTGGGATAGAATAACAAATTTATGTCTCAAAAAAAAAAAACTAAGAAAATAACAGATTTTGGGAATAGCAGGCAAGAATACCATATTTGTATAAATAAACAAATAAGCAAAAAACTCTCCCCAAATTTGGAAAGAAAGAGAAACAGGCTCAGAATCTTACAAACTCCAAGTAGGATAAGTATAATGAAAATTTACCTAGGTATATCATACCTATTTCAGAAAAAAAAAGTCGGAGATTAAACATTTATTAAAAGCAACCTGAGAGAAGGCAATGCATCACATGCACAGAAACACCCATGCAGCTCCTGGCTAGTTTCTCATGAGAAACATCGGAGGACTGAAGACAATGAAATGACTTGCGAAAGGAAAGCAAAACTACACGGAGTTATGTTTCCAACAAAGCTACCTTAAAAAAAAAAAAAGCACAATGAGGACATTTTCAGATAAAAACAAAGAGAACATGTGATTAGCAAGCCAAAATTTCAAGAAATACTAAAGAAATTACTTCAGGCTGAAAAGAAATGACCCAAGACAGCAATTCAGATCTACAGAAAGGAATAAGCAAGTCTGAAAATCGTGAACATGTGCATAAATATAAAACACTCTCAATAAATACAGAGTTTGCACAATATAGACATATATATACTTCAGGCAAACAAAAACTTGTATAAGGTGCACAGTTCTCCTGATTTACTGCCTGCAGACTTTTATCTCTGGTGGTCCCCACAGGACGTCATGCATCACCAATAACCCACCACACTGCCAGCCCTTAGGGAAGAAATTGAAAACACAGGCACAGCAACCTCAATGGACACTTTGACCCAGGTTAGCCAGGCAGCAGCTCATCACACTAACAAAGTCTGGAAGGCCACCACTTTGGTCACCTCTTGTAACTGAAGAAGCCAAAGGTAACATATTAATCTCATGATGTCTTAATAAATTTAGTATTAAAATATTTATATAAATTTTACTTTTCCTGAAGTGTGTATACATTTTTTGGTGGACTCTTTATGTTTTCTTAAAATTTTGATGCAAAAGATATACTAATGCTGTATTATGGGATTCAATATATACTAAAATAGCAATATATAACAATATAATATATATATACTATATAATATAATGTATAATGCATCAATTTATATTCCGTATATCACACAATAATTGTACAAAAGATGGGGTAAAGGGATAAATTGAACTACTCTTGCGAGGTTTCTACTTCATAAGAAAACTCTAAGTTTAAAATGCATTCTTAAATTGAGAATAACCACTAAATTGTAATGCAAAAAGGCAAAGGCGGAATGCCAACTGAGAAATTTAAATAGAATACCCCCCAAAAAAACAAAAGCAAAACTATTCAACAAGAAGGTGGGAACAAACAACTGAGGAGCCAGAAAACAAAAATAAAAACAAACAAAGAAGCAAATAGAAAAGAGAGAAAAATGATAGAGCTAAACCCTACCATACCAATATTTATATTGAATGTAGTCTAAACATTCCAATTAGAAGACTTGTTAGACTAAGAAATATAAATTTTTACTGTGTGCTATTTGCAAAGAGAAGAAATTAGAACACAAAGAAACAAATGGGTCAAATGTAAAACAGAAAATATGGACAATGCAAAAAATAGGAAGGAGTAATAAATCAGGAGGAAAGCTTGTATTATTAGAAAATATAGATTTTAAGATTATGAATTATTAGAAATAAAAAGAAAGTTTCATGATAATATGGTCAACTTATCAAGAAGTTATTACCACTAAAAATGTGCTTGTGCCTGCTAACAGAACTTGAAACACATGCTGAAAATTCAAACAAAACTAAAGGATGAACTAAATAGACAAATCGACAACTGGAGGTAGAGGTTTTAATACTCTACTTTCTTTAATTAATGGAACAAAATAAAGTCTGAAAGCATCCAAAAGATAAAAACAATACCCAATTGCTTTCAACTAATTCATTTTTATAGGACATTATACTCAACAATAGAAATAATAGCATTATTACTAAATTAAAATCCAAGTGGATTAAAGATCTAAACATTAAAAAGAAAGATTAAACTTGCTGGAAGTTAAGTAAGGCAGAACTCTTGAAGACAATGGCATAAGAAAAGACTTTATGAACAAATCCTCAGCAGCACGGGAACTAGCACAAAGAATCAACAAGTGGGATCTCATTAAAAAGCTTCTGTACTACAAAAGAAACCATCAACAGAACTAAGAGACAACCTACAATGTGGGGAAAAGTTTTTACCAGCTTCTCCTCCCCAGACAAAGGACTACTATTGAGAATATATAAAAAACTCAGAACAATCAGCCGCCCCCAAATATAAAGACCCGATTCAAAAATGGGCATCTGAAATGAACAGACATTTCTCAGACAAAGAAGTAAAAGCAGCAAGTAAATATATGAAAAAATGTTCCACATCACTGGTCATTCGAGAGATGCAGATGAAAACAACACTGAGATTCCACCTCACCCCAGGAAGAATGGCTGCTATCAAGAAATCACACAATAACAAATGTTGGCGTGGAGAAAGGAACCCTTCTCCATTGTTGGTGGGAGTGCAGACTGGCGCAACCACTATGGAAATCAATATGGAGATACCTCAAAGAGCTGGGACTAGCGGTTCCATTTGACCCAGCCATCCCTCTGCTGGGTATCTTTCCAAAAGAATTAAAAGAATAATACCACAGTGATATATGCACACCAATGTTTTTAGAAGCACAGTTTGTAATAGCTAAACTTGGAAACAGCCCATTTGTCCATCAGTTGGAAACTGGATAAAGAAGATGTGGTGTTTCTATAAAATGGAATACTACTCAGCCATAAAGAATGAGAAATTGGATTTATTCATAGGAAAATGGATACATATTGAGGATATACTCCTAAGTGAAATAAATAAGTCACACATGTGTAAATACTGAATAGTTTCTCTGGTGTGAAAAACTATAATAGTACATAAGATCCTAATGATATAATTGACCATGTAAAATAGGAAGAAAAATGCTAAAGGTATAGGGAAAATGGGAAGGGTAGGGGAAAGGTAATAAGGGAAAAGAAAAAAATATGAGAAAATGAAAAAATGGAAATAAAGTGTTTGCAAATGGGGAGGGGAGGAGGGAGTGAAGGGAGGGCATGGACAAAGGGAAAAAATGAGAACCAAGACCTGTCATGTAAAGGTACACAATCCCAATAATGAATGTAATTATACTGTATAACTTAAATGTACCAATAAACTCAATAAAAGGAAAAAAAATTTAAAAAAGAAATAACAGCATTATTGTTGTGACCAGGAAATATTTAATAAGATAGATCATCTTCTAGGTCATAGAACAAGTCTCAATCCTAAGAGACTGAATTCTTATGAAATATCTTCTATAACCAGATGGAAATCAGATACTAATTTCATTTGTATATGGAAAAGTCTCAAATTAATCAATAGCCTTCTAAAATGACCATTAAATTAAAGAAATAATAACAAGATAATTACTTAAAATTAATGATCAAATTGTGGTATGAAATCAAATACAAGCTAAAGAAAAATTAATATCATAATATTCTTATAGTAAAGAGAAAGGTGTGTATTTTAAGAGGTTAGGAGACAAGGGAAAAGAAAAAGATATGAGAAAATGAAAAAATGGAAATAAAGTGTTTGTAAATGGGAAGCAGGGAGGGGATGAAGGGAGGGCAGGGACAAGGGGAAAAAATGAGAACCAAGACCTGTCATGTGAAGGTACAGGATCCCAGTAATGAATGTAACTGTATTGTACACCTAGATTGTACCAATAAACTCAATAAAAAGAAAAAGAAAGAGGTTAGGAGAAAAGATAAGCAATTAACCCTAAACTAACTAGAATGAAATAATAAAAATAGAGTAATTAATGGATTAAGAAAGATCAAGATTGGGTTGGGGATTTTGCTCAATGGTTCTGCCACTTGCCTTGAAAGCTCAAGGTCCTGATTTTGATCCCAGGTACAAGAAAGAAAGAAAGCAAGCAAGCAAGCAAGCAAGCAAGCAAGAAGGATCAAGATCAAGAGAAAACTAACAAAGTCAGGATTTGGTTGTTTGAAAAGATTAAAAAAAAAGTTTTAAACTCCTAGCAAAAACTTTCATAAAATATTTCAGAAAATAGTGGAGAAGATGCCTCCAAACTCATTTCATAAGGTGATATAATCTTGATACCAAAGCCAGATAAGAACATCAAAAGAAAAAAAAAATCAATGTCATTCATAAACATGCACAAAATCCTTTAAAATTAGTAAATCAAATTCTATAATATTTAAATGAACAACACAATATAACCAGGTGGGTTTATTTCATAAATGCAAGGCTGATTTCATAGATCTTAAGACCAATGTGCTCTTTAAAAACAATAACAAAGGATAATCAACCACCTCAAGAAATGCAGAAGAATCACTGATAAAATTTCTTCAATCATGATAAAATCTTTCAATTAGAGCTAGAAGAGAACTCCCTGAATCTTATAATGAACACCTATTAAAACCTTACATCAAAAACGATATTTAGTAGTGAATTATTAAGTGTTTCTCCAGCTGATTAGAAATGAGGAATTTCCACTCAGCACTGGTCTGAAGGTCCTAGCCACAGGGATAAGGCAAGAAAAAGAATAAATGACATAAGGAGTGGAAAGGAAGAAGCAAAATTGTCTGTTTTGCAAATGACATTAATATTTACATAGACAATCAAAAGAAATCTACAAAATAGCTATCGTATATGATAAATTTAGAAAGGTTACAGAACATAGTGTCAATATCAAAATTATACTGTTATATACCAGCTGATAGCAGTTAGAAACTAAAATAAACAAATAATTCAATTTATAGTAGCACTGCAAAACACTTAGTAGTAATTTTAACAAAAAAATGTGCAAGGCATCTATGCTGAAAACTGTAGAATGTTGCAAAGAAAAATTAGAATGATTAACTAGGTGAAGAGATGTGCCATGTTTATGGAGGGCTAAAGAATTGTTATTTTCTTCAAATTAATCTATAGGTTTAACACTATTACAATGAAAACCACATCTACTATTTTTTCTAGAAATTGGCAGATTGTATACATGGCTCAGAGGGATTAAAATATATATCACATTGAGAATTTCAAAGGCAAAATTTATCAAAGGCAAAATTTGGGCAATTATCTCTTTCACTTAGCTGCAGTACTATTAATGCTTTAAGTCTGGCATTTCATTGTACTTCAAAGCACAGATAATCCACATATAACAATTGTGATTCATTTTTGACTTCTGGGAATAGTCAACAGGTCAGACTGAGCCTTGGTTACTTTGGCCAACAGAAGCTGGTGGTCATTTATGTCCCTTCCCATTGTTAACAAGGAAGCTTTAGTCTCCGATGATGATCATGAAGTTGTCCTGACCAGTAGAGGGCTTATTGCATGAAGTCTTTCCTTGTCTTATCAGATGCATTTAGGTGTACAGTGCTGTTTCATCTCTCTAGACTCTAGAGATAGATGATAAGGATATTGCTGGAGGACCACGTAGGTTGTTTGCTCCCAACTGGGGATGCAGTGTTTAGTGCAATGCCTAATTTATGATTCCGTTCTTGGCATCTGCTTCTAAACCTTGACAACTTAGTGTTGTCATCATTAACATCATGTTAACTTTGACACAATGACACCACAATGTAACTTTTCATTTCTCCTGTCCATTAGCTTTAGCTCTTTTGCTATCAGCATAAACCTTTGTTCTTGACTGCACAAGACAGAGCAGCTATTGATTGCTCTAATTTCCAAACCATTTTTGCATCCAAACACACTTCTTGGCTATTTTCCTATACTCTCATTACATGTATCTGAGAGGCTGGTTATTACCTGAACAAGGGCATGAATTTTAAGGCCAGATTCTTTGATGAGACTGTAATATTTTTCAATTCGATCATGTTGATCATCCAGAGAGAGAAGACATTCCCCTTTTCCATCTTTTCTCTTAAATATTGGAGTCACCCATTTTGTCATGATGTTTTGAATTTCTTCTACATTGTCTTTAGTTTTCTGAATTCTTTGTTCAAGATCATGAATACTATTGGTGATTTGAATAACATAATCCCAAATTCCTGCTCCCACAAAGAAATATAATTAATCGAAATACTCTATAATGGCATATCTAAAAAAGTACTTGCTACAAAAGCTAAAAATTTAATGCTTGTAGATTTTATGAGACATTTCTCCATAGGTTACTTCATTATCATCAAAATTGTTTCATCCCTAGTTTTATTAACAAGCCAAACTTTACTGTAATCCTGATTAAAAAGGATTTAAGTAAGGATTTCAGAGGGACAAAGGACGAATGCTTACAGACCAATAGTATAAGAGCTGGTACAATTGCTAGGGAATAAAATTTTACCTACAGATACCAGTGCAATTTGATGACTTCATATTGATTAATCAATTTTTGGCACTTTCAACTTGTTAAGTGTTGAGAATGTCATTCTCTCTTGTACTTTCACGAGTTGACTATGAATGACTTTCTTTTTAAACTTTCACTTTTTTGAGGACTCGAATGCCTCATTGCCTCCTTTAAAACATTTACAAGCTAGTTAAGAAAACTAAGTAATGATAATCATATAGCAAAGCTCTCATTCATGCAGTGCCCCTTAAATACTGGAGCATGTGGGGTATCTTCTGCAACCTGAACTTCTCAAAGTGCAGGCAGTGAAGTTTCTTAAATTTACCCGTTATATCCCAGGAAAAGAAAGAAGAGGAATTCTAACCCTGTAGGCTTATCAACTGGAGAATGTTCCTGAGGAGAAGACAGACTCACGTTTCTAACCCAAATCAGATTACCAGGAAATAATGTGAGATTCCATTCACTTTATTAAACCCTTGAGGCCCAGTGTTTCTTTCGGACTGCAGGTGGTGCCCTGTTACCTTCTGTTTTCCAGTTCAGCGTCTCCTCCGCAGCTCTCAGGCAGAGATCGATATTTTGCAGCTCTCCCTCCACTAATGGAAATTCCACCTCGAGCAGAGTTGTCATAACCTTGTTGTACCAATTTGCAGTCAAATCCAAGTTGGCCACAAGCTGCCAATAAAATTCCCTGGAGGATAACATGGCTGCTGCCGCCTCAGGGATGTGCTTCGTATCTCTGGGCTCCAGATAGCTCATTTCTTTTAGCACTGAAGTCAGCTAGAGAAAAGAATCAACACAATGGCTATCATTCAGGAATCGTGAGAAAGCAACAGCATCCATCAAGGAAAACTCCCTTGGGCCTAAAGACCTTCTGGGCCTCTTCTTAATTAACCTCTGCTCCTATCCGTTTCTTAAATCTAGTCTCCGAGAAGGAAAATCAAGTATTAGACAGAAAGAAAATGACTCCAAAAGCAACAAGATATACCGATTCTGTAACTCATAAGAAGGAGCAAGAGGAGGGACTCCTGAGAAAGAAGACACCAGGGTTTGCAGTGGAAACTGTGCCCCCTCTGCTTTGGGGCTGTGGCTGTCACCCCCAGCTCTCACTAAAGTGGGTCCGTGCCAGTTCTCCATTGCTGGTGGGATACTCCCACCGAGAATTAAGACAAATGCTCACTAATTAATTATTAAGAATGGCTGCAAAAATAACTAAGAATGTTTATTCCAATTACATCCAATAACTAAGGAGGTTTTATCCAATTTAAGGTATGAGTTACTATAAGTTTATGTGCAACTAAAGAAAAAATATGATCTATTAAATTATAAACACACACCACATTTAGAGATGTAAATATGTTAAAAAAAACCAAAAACTTCACCTGGAACCAATGAAATGCACACTGATGAAACTGGAACCAAGTCTATAAGCCCAACAATAGTGTATTAAGAAATTTAAATATATGATTTACATAAATTAAAAAGATCATTTAACCTAAACAATCCTTAGCCTGTTCCCAGAGGTGAATCTCTGACCAGGTTTTGCTAGACTGATGAGGCTGTTATTTTTCATTATTAGTGGTGCTGTTACAGCCATGAGGCTTGAAGTTTATGTCAAGATCGAGGAGAGACCTTTATTTTTTTGACTCGCTATGGTTGTAGCTTCTCAACCCACACTGCCATGTGGATACTTATTCCTTCCCCTTTCCTTTCTTTGCTCTGCCCTTTCACTCTGATTGCCTACAAACACCTGGAGTGTACCTACAGTGTGTTACTTATCTGGGACGATGGGGCACGTGCCCTTGGACTATACAGAGGAGGCTGATGCCTCTTCACTTGTGTCATATACCAAAGACTTCATTACTGTACTGTAATCCAAAACTATATTATGACATGTAATGCACATATTGCTCTCTTCGGGCACTTCATATTCAGTACTGCTCACAAAGAATGCTGGTGAAATTGCTCCAAGTAGTTAAGAGAGTTACACAATGACTCATGTCTTGCCAAAGTGACAAAATCAGATCTTCTAACTATCTCTATTGACTTTGATTCTACCGGGAGAAGCTAATGTTCTACTGAGATTTTCTCAGAAGATACCAATGTACTGTTAGCTTGCTTTTCATCTCTGACTACAGTGCATTCCTGGAAAACTGGCCAACAGGACACAGGTAGGTGAGTGCTTTTAGCTCAGAGGAGCTGAGTGATGCACTGATAAGGTCTAGCCTTTGGTTACTGCTTTCTGCAGTCTACACTGACTTCCCCCACTTCTCGCCAGTGAAAGCAGGGGTCCTCAACTTCAATTCTAGTAACATTTTCAGACAAGTTGCTTTTCATTGTGGGGCACCATCCAGAGCCTTTTAAGTTTAGAAGCATTCTGCTCTGATAGTAACCCAGAAGATGCCACACTGATACTCCCTCCAAGTTTGACAAACCAAAATGTTTCCAGGTAGACAAAATTACCCCTCTGCCCTAGATAAAAACTCTAGACTAAAACCTTATTTCCAATGCCACCCTGGAATTTATCATATGCTATGTAGTAAAGAGAGAATTTTCATGCTTAGACTCTAGCTCCCTTGAAGATAAGAACGAAGTTTTATATACAGTTGGTGATATTTCCAGCATCTAATCAGTGACCTGTTCATGTAGTAAGTATTCAAAGTAGGTCTGGAGTGTATGGCACTAAATGGTCAGAATATTTCACCACACCTTCATAAGCCACCAAATGATGCCTCAGTCAATAATGGATGACCTGTATGACTATCTCACCTAGTGGCATTGAAGCCGTCTTTGTTCCTACAACTCTGTGATGTTCTCACAAAATTGCCTAGCAATGCATTGTTCAAAACTTGTACCTGCTGGTAAGTGACCTATGCCTGTCTTTCCTATTGTGAAAAATCAAAGAAAACATATTGATAAACTCTAAACCAAAACATGAACCTGAACAACTTAAGAAAACATTACACCTTAGGATTCATACCCCCAAAGAAATCTGGGGTATAAGTCCTTTAGAACAGCTTTTGGATATTCTTATGAAATACCTTCTTCTTTAGGATCCCAAAACAAGTAACTGCCACCCAACTGACCTGTGGGTTAAAGTTGACAGCGATCTGCTTTGTCTGAGGGTCACGTTTCAGCAGTGGTTGGGAGAGGTTGTACTGTGACTTCTCTGATACTGAGAGACACCAATCCTCATAAAGTCTTGCTTCATACCTGCAATGATCAGAGACAACAACCACTTTACAAATACCCTCCCAGATCCCCAACTCCTGGCCTTGCTCCATAGGGTGAACTGGAGGAAACCCTTAGTTCCTGATCCAGCCAACCAGGGTCAGCTCCTGCAGGTTAACGACTGCTTTCTAAAGGTGGCATCATTTCCAACAATAAAATGATTCTGTGTGATGTTTTAGGGGATAAAAGAAGTTAAAATCAGTCTCCGCGAACATTGAAAAGGTTCTTCGATGGCATTTCTCCCGCATGCATCTTCACGTAGCTCATGGACAATCGTCGTTTATCACTACACAGTGACTGAACAACAACATGGGCTGGGCTTGGGGAATAAATCGGTGAATAAACACCTCATGGTAAATGTAGCTAAGGGTGAGGCCTATTGGAAGACATCATCATAATGCAATGTGGCGTGTACCATCCTGGAGACTGCAGGTGGAATGAGGCATCGAAGGGCAGAGGTGGGAGCCTGGAGAACGAGAAGCAGGACATCAGAGAGGTAGTGACCTAGTGTTTGACCAAGGTGAGTGAAGGAGGGGCCATAAGGAGGCATTAGCATCTCCCTAGCAGTGGCATCACTGAAGGGCGACACAGCATGTCTGTGCTGAGGGAGCACTGCGAGGAGAGCAGGTCTGAGGTGGGAGGTGCTGAGAGGCCACATCAGGGACAGCTTTTCCTGACTCACTAAGGAATAGGGTTTCTGGCTGGTAGGGGATGCGGTGACATTATGGATTTGGAACAGTGTGGGCCATCGGGGGCACAAGTCGACACAAGGAGGACCTTTGGGAAGCTGCCGCAGCAGATCAGGCCAGAGAAGACCCGGGCTCTCATGAAAACACTGCTGGTGAAAACAAAGAGGAGAGGGAGAATATGTCCGAAGCTATTTGGGAAGTAAAGGGGATAGGGCACAGCTTACCTGGCAGGAGAAGTTGCCGCCAGTTATCTAACACAGTGCCTAGAAGAATCGGAATCAGAATTCGGGTCATCGTATCTACTCTCCTAGCTCTTGAATCAGGAGAAAGAGCAAATGGCAGAGGGGGAAGTGAGACCACAGGCTGTTTCTAGATCTCGAACTTTCAAAAGACCTACTCAGCTTTCAAGTGGAAACAACTATGAACCAGTATAAAATTTTCATTCTTATGTTTTCTCCACAGAGGATGAAGGAGGCACTTTTTAGATTTATTTCTTCTCAGTGCATCACTAACTCTTGTTTTCTGCTTCAGGAGTACTGGCTGTGATTTTCTGAGATGCAATCGCTCATCTGCCCCACACTTTTTACATCCACAGGGCTTGTACCAGGCTCCCAGGAAACCATGTGTCTAGCATAGAGCTGCTTTCCCCATCGACCCTATATGGGGAACCTAGAAATACTACACTCACAAGTTCCAAAGCTATAACATAAAACACACAGCGACACTTCAGAGCTGCTAAAGAACTCGCAGGAACCTGGGAACAGCAACAGTCATCGTGGGGGAGAGGTCTGCAAGGAGTAGAAGGAGGCAATCAATCCCTGAAGCTGCTTACTTTTCCAGCAATGACAGCATATCTTCATATTGCTGTATCATTCTCCTTCCTTCAGCAGATTCCATGCAACTATCCATACACAAGAGAAAAAATGATATAGAATCAGAAGAAGTCAAAATAATGATCTGAGGCTGAATGGCTTCGGGGGTTGGTTTCCAAATGCCCCCCAAAGGACCTCACCTTCTTCCTCCTGAACATCCTCCTCCAACCACTAGAGGGCACCTGCACTTGCTAAAACTCAGGCTAATCCACGGCTGATGAGGGTCTGGAAACCTTCCCTGCCCAGAGCTACACCAAGCTTTCACCTAGTTGAGTTAGTCATGTGCAGGGGAAGGGAGGGACCTCAACAATCTAAACACAAGGGAAATTCAACTATTTAAGAAAATCCTGGGGGAAGGAGTATGAACTACATGACAATATATACGTACATATACAAGTATATATAATTATGTATGCGTACATATGTATTTGTATATAACTATATAGATACATGACTTCTTGTCTTTAAAAATCTGTCTAAGGCAAGTGACAGGGAACACTGCCACTCCTTCACATGTTACATGAGGTCCCACCCATCAGCTAATTGATGGCATATGCACTGAGACATGCATGTGCACGCACACACACACACACACACACACACACACACAGAGGCTTCCACAGGATTGCTGCGGGCCACAGAGGAGAGTGGGGAGAGGCTGGCCTGAGGCACTGGAACCCGCAACTAGTTTCCCCTGGTTTTGATACATGCTGCAATGTTCAACGAAAGTCCAGTTCCTGGGACAATTGGCAAAGCATCTTTATTTTTCAGAAACCTTCACCTCAACTGTGTGGAATCTGTATTTGTCCTGCTAGCAGAATGAGGCAGCTTATTGCAAAGAGTCTTTAAAATCCATTTGTTCTTTAAATCCACCCGATCCCTTGAGCCTTCCCTTAAATCCTCTCTCCTGTCTGCAGAGGAAGCCCTGCACCCCGAGTGTCTGCACTCCCTTTTGTGATGAATGAACAGTGCACTGTGAGGCAGCAATAGGAAGGGGAAAGTCCCCCGGACCAGCTGGGTGGGCTCTTGCCTAGCACTCCCCTCACATGCTGTGGGATTTTCACAACTCACAACCCACGGATCGCACTCTTTTGTATCTGGAAGAGATAAAGGCCAGAGAGTTCTCACATGGAGCATGTGACAGTCACTTAGTGGGTCTGAGAAGTCACAGGAGTCAGTACAGCCAGACTTAATGTCATCCTCACATGCTGTGGGATTTTCACAACTCACAACCCACGGATCGCACTCTTTTGTATCTGGAAGAGATAAAGGCCAGAGAGTTCTCACATGGAGCATGTGACAGTCACTTAGTGGGTCTGAGAAGTCACAGGAGTCAGTACAGCCAGTTTTAATGTCACTTGAATTTCACTTCATGACAAGGAACCCACAACATTGTGAATGACTCTCTCCTCTCTCTCTCTCCTCTCTCTCTCTCTCTCTCTCTCTCTCTCTCTCTCTCACACACACACACACACACACACACACACATCATGTTTGCATTTGTTTTGCAAACATGGGAATTTTCATGGGACTTGTGGAGGTCGCATGCATTATGTGCCATCCGGATCCCCTCTAGGGACCAGGCCTTCTGATCTTCCCCACACACCCGCAAACCCAGTCCCACTCTGGTCAGCCACGCTGGCTGTAGATGGAGCATAGCTGCTTCCCTCTTTGACAACAGCCTCCACCAAAGGCAGCCACCTTGTTCAAGGTTGGGTGGACTTTCAGGAGAGCCCACACCCAGGGCTAGCTCATGCAGGGGCAAAAGGCAGAGCAGCTTTCAAGGGATGGCCCTCCCTTCAGCGGACAAACTGAAGCCTTGGATATAACTATCCAGCAGCACAACCTCTCCCCACTCCACCCGTCCCCTCTGTCCCTCATGGGTACTGCTCCTGAGAACATCTTTATCAATTTCCGCAAATATATCTCAGAGCTCCTGGTTCCTCAGGAGCTAGATCTATGGTAGATGTGCAGGCCACATTCCTGAAAGTAGTACAACACCACTTCCCCCTTCACATTTCTTCTTCCTTCCTCCTTTAAGGGCATGTCTAAGAAGGGCGAGGGCTTGGCTCTACTCCCAGCTACTTTCCATGGCTGGGCACTCCCAGAAAGAGCTCTGGGCTGGGAGACCTGAGACTCAGACTTTTTTTTTTTCCAGTTCTCTGTCTCTGAAACCTCAGGCAAATAATCTCACTTCTCTACCCTTCATTTCTTCATCAGCAGACTATAGAGTTTGCCTTGCAGGTGTTGTACGTGGTCACACCCTGGGTATACCTCTCCCAGGGACATACTTTGTTTGACCTGTTCAGCTGGGGGAAAATGGAATTGTTAGGCATTTCAAAATTGGACATCCAGCTTTAAAATGCAGATTTAAAGTTTTTGTGCAATACGAAGGAGACCCCACTGGGATTGTTTTTCTAATTGGTGACACTCCAGGGGAGAGGTGACAGTCCCTTCAATACCCTGTCCTGCCATCTCACACCCTCTGGCTCATGTGCCTTATTCTGGATTTACTATTTCCCAGCAGCCTCAGCAGCAAAGAAACATTTTGTCTGAGGAAGCTGTGTAGAAGATTTCCCTAGAACTTGCAATCTTTGACTCTGTCTCTCAGAAATGAACCCCATGGAGCAAAAGGAGCGAATCTGTGGTCAGTTAAGCCTTGTAATACGCTTATGGTCTTGGTACTTGGGCCTGAGGTTCTTTACAATCCTTCCTAATTCGAAAAACTTATGATAATAATGGCCAGTTCTAATTATTTTGTTTCATTGTGCTTCCCAAAGCCAGATGTGTTTTAACAAGATCAAGTATTTTTGGGGAAAAAAAAGAGTATTCAAACATTATATCCCAAACAACTCTTTTCACTCGTGCCTAACGGCTGAGAGGTCTCTAAGTATCTTGGCTTCTAGATTCACCCAGGAAGCAGGCCCACACTTTCTTATTCTGCTTACCATCAGAGTGACAGAGGGAGATTGCCAAGGAGCAGAGACACAGCTCAGGCCTGTTTCAGATTCAGTAGGTGACAGGTGAGGCCCAAGAAGCTGTATCTTTAACAAGCTCCTGCAGGGTGTCTTCATACTGTGCTTTAAGGACTTGAACTCTGGTGTCACTGTTCCCCAGGAGCCTCAGCAGCAAAGAGATTCTTCATCTGAGAGAGCATTGTGGAAGATCTCACCAGAGCTTGCAGTCTCAGACTTGGTTTCCCCCCAAAATGAGGCCCAGGGAGCAAAAGGGGGTCAGCCTGCGGTCAGTTAAGCCCAGACAACACAGAGGGACTTGGCTTGGACCTCAGTCCACATGTAGCAGTATCTTTACCGCTTGGCCAAAAGCTATCTAGCCCATTGCTGGAAATGAGAAGAAATCAAGCTGGTTTTCAGTCTGTAGACAAGGGGTCAGCACTTCTACATCCAAAGTAGAGTCAGAACAAACCTGACAATCAGCAGCGAGATACTCACGGATATGTGATGCGTCTGAAGTTGCTGAAAGGACCCTGGATGCGCTGCCTCAGCTCCTGTGCCCAGCGCAGGCCCCCAGCCAGGGCAGGCATGTTCTTGTGAACTGAGGAGAACCCTGGGGATATGGCACAAGTGACTGAAGACAGGTCAGATGGTCCCACGTCCCTCCTTCCCACTGAGGTCTCCCGCCTGTTCCTTCACCAGTGCTGCATCTACCTCCAGACCCAAGTGGTCCTGGGCCCACAATGAGGCATCCCTGGGAGGTCACCATGCTCGATGAAAGGAGGAGGAGGAGGAGTGACCCTGGGGGGCAAAGCTGTGAGTCCCCTGCTGAGCCATTCTGATTTAATTGGTCTGGACTCCCCAGGCGCAGGTGTTTTTAGTTTCAAGATTATTCCTCATGTACTGTCAAGGTCGAGCAACACTGCCTTAAGCAAGCAGTTCTCTACGGGCCTCAGTTTTCTCATCTGTGTTTTGGAATAATATTCTCTTTGTTTAGTGGACTTTGACAGTTTCTGCAAGAGGTCAACAAGGTTACGGATGAGACAAGCCAGGTGGATTATGAAGCACTGGAGCAGAGCTGGGACACGCTTATTTTAGTTCACATAGTAATTTCACTTTCTTGTAATTAGTCATCCAGACTTAGCAAATGTGAGATTTCAATTAAAAAGCAACACATCGCTTTGCAGCTTCCCTGGCACAATGAGAAGAAAGGCAACAGTGTGTTTCCTTTTCTAAGGAACAACCGGAACTGAGGAGGGAGCACTTCCTTTACTTCTCCACAGGTTCCGCTACACCCTGATGTCTCACACTCAGCCCAGGTCATTATCTTCATTACCAGTTTATCCTCCAAGACCAGAAAAGTTCCGACATGACACCATTGCCTCACCTTGCATAAATTTCTACCCTTTAAGTGTGCTAGAAACTGGCTATAGTGAGATGTCGTGCCTGTGATTTCTTTACATTACACAGCAGAAGACAGAGGATCCCGGGTGGGCCTGATGCTATCGGACAAGCTCTTCAAATGTACAGCTCTGACTAGAAGAGGCAGCACACACCTGTAATCCCAGCACTCGGGAGGCTGAGGAAGGAGGGTCATCATGAGTTTGAGGCCACCCTAAGCTACAGAGTAAGTTCAGAATAGACCCTTTCTCAATATACCTAGACCCTTTCTCAAAAAAAAAAAAAAAAAAAAAAAAGAAAGGGTAAAAAAAAAAAAAAAAAAAAAAAAAAGATAGTGGCAGAAGAGAAAGTCAGAGATCGGTAGCATGAAAGGATGCACTACACCATCGGTGGCCTAAAGATAAAGGCAGCTATATGGCAAAGACTATGGGTAGCTTCTAGTTGCTGGAAGAGGCTCCTGGCTGATTACCAGCAAGTACGCGGGGATCCCAAGTCTTACAATCACAAGGAACTGGGTTCTACCAACAAGAATGAGTTTGGAAGTGGATTTCCCCACCAGAACTCCCAGAAGTAACTCTAGCCTGACTAATACTTCTAATTCCAGTCTCACAACCCTGAGTTGGAATCCCAGACAAACCACGGTGGACTTCTGTCTTCCGGAACTGTGTGCTGAAAGATGGGTAAGGTTTTAAGCTACCAAAGCTGTACACATTTGCTATATTATCCCCAAAGATGTTTTTGAGTCTTCACAATTCTGTATCTGACTGTAAGGAGACATAAGAATGGCCCTACCTAAAGCTGGACCAACATATTTTCAGATAATGACTTCCTCAGTGGAGCCCATTCTTTATAATGTCAAGATGAAATGTGTTTATTAACACATGGACCTCTTATTCATCTACTTAAAAACCTTTCATAAATTCCCTTGTCTGAACAATGATTTTTAGATTCCTTAGGGTGGCACATAAAGCATTTCACAAATTGATCCCAAACTCCAGGACTGTCTTGTCCTCTCACTGTACGTATTCTGTTTGGGTTCAGGCAGTTCTGGCTGGTCATCTGTATTTTCTCATGCCTTTGCCGTGGAAGCTTTTGTCTCTTCTCTCTTGCTATCAACCCCTCACTTTCAGGGTTCAGCTCAATACCACCTTCTCCATAGACCCAACCTCAAATCAGGCACAATTCATCATGTTTTGTTACTGTTTCTTACAACTCAAGCACTTCTCATATTCTGTGAGCAATCATCTGTTAGCATTATTTTATTCCTTACCCAGACCCACCACTACATACCATGCCCACCAACATTCCTTGCATATACTAAGGACTCAAGAAATGTCTGTAAAACTGAAACAAACTTGCATTTGATTTTCAAACAAACAAGACAGTGCAACTAATTGTAATAAAAATGGACACATCACACCTCCACAAGGGAACTCTCTGTTCTTTGCCAGATTCCTACAGTTCCTCCCCACAGAAGTACAGTTGTTATGTCAGTGTAGGAAGAGAAAACTTCTCAGGCCCTATAAAAATCTACTGTGAATTGAGATATGTTAAAGAGTAATCAGTGTGACAACACTGATCCAGGCTCAACTGATACTTTATGCCAAAGTCATAACTGACCTGGGTGGTCAAGGATTCATTGCTCTGGGCAAGCTTGCCCATCTAAACCCCAGATACAGGGAAACCCACAGTTCAGTGAACCCTACAATTGCCCAAGATGGTCCGGAATTTCAAGCAAGATGGGTACGCTCGCTTTTCTTGGAGAATGCCACAGATCCATATATGGACACTTAAAGACAAGAGGGGTGCATTGTACCCTTCTCAGGAACAAAACTGCCCACATCAAAATCCCCTGACCACTGAATCTACCAAATTCTGCCTCCTCCTGGACATGCTGATTGTAGATTATCCTCACGGCATCTAGGTCTTTGTTGAACATTCTGATGAGGGCAAGGTATTTATCTGATGTATCCCGTGCTACCAATGGTCTTTCAAGGAGGTTTCCTGCTATGTCTAGCAGCTGCAGAGAAAGCAAAGAAAAAAGTCACAAATGAAATATTTCCAAGGTTATACAAATCCTGTCTCCTGGTTTTTCTTTCCTATGACCATCAATGCAAAGGGGGAGGAGGGGGAAACTGTTCTTGCAGAACTAGAGAAATAATTATTAGCATGTGGATGATTGTAATCTTTCCTGCTCTTCTTTGCTTCCAAAGGAAAATGACTCCTGTCTTCTGGATTACTGAGCAGCCTCTCTTCTCCTGTAAGAATCTGAATATAAGGGAAACTAAAGATGGCAGAAAGGTTAAATTGAGTCACACAACAAAGACCTGAAACAGAAGGATGGTGGTGATAGTGTTACAGAAGGAATTGGCAAGTGACACACAGAGAGGCAGCAGAATAACAAAAGTTTAATCCATCAATGGGGAGCAATCACACCTAATGGTAGAGCCCTAATCAACCCAGTACTGGGCTACAATTCCCTCTTTTATAGGATTTTATAGCCTTGATCTCATTCAGGTGGTTACATTTCATTTTCAGAGTTCACATTGTTGATATTCAAAATCTGGTTGTGAGGCAGTTGAATTTCAACCCAGATGTACCACTTCTTTGGTAGGGGAAGTTAGCTTTAAAATTAATTTAGTTATCTATTCAAGCCCAGGGGAAGCGGGTGTATCTGGTCTGTAAAGTTAACAATGGTTTTTTTTCATTTATAAAAGTTTTTAGGGAGACTAGATGCCTCCAGTGCCTGTTTTATCTATTCAAGCCCAGGGGAAGCGGGTGTATCTGGTCTGTAAAGTTAACAATGGTTTTTTTTTCATTTATAAAAGTTTTTAGGGAGACTAGATGCCTCCAGTGCCTGGTGATTCTGAACTAAACAAAGCAAATGGCATAAGTTATTTTACGTTAAAGTGTTCTCTATCAACAGAAAGGAAAAAAAAAAGAAGCTAAGAGAGCTGAACCCTGGGGAGAATTCAGAGGGCTGAAATTTGAATGTGGGAGCAAGAAAAATGTCCCAGGAAACAGTTGCCAAGAGAATGGTAGTGATTTTGAGGATAACCTGTAAATGTGCACCTGTGCATTAAAGCTGCCCTTACCTTGGGGTGTTTCCCAAAGCAGCAGAAATGAGATGTGAAATGCTTTTAATTACCTTTTCATTCTGGACTGTGATTCTCTGATTGTGATGCTGCCCCAGGACTAGACCATGCAGGTCCTCAGCATACTTAAGATCTATCAATACAATGCCTCTAAATTTGTCTTCCTCCATAACATTCTCTGTCTACTTCATGGGTCAACTGAGAGGTTAATAAGGGATGGCCAGTGGGTAGCCAAACCTAACCCACAATCTTGGCCACTTCTAAAAAAGAGTTATTTTTTAAAAAGTCAATGAAGAGGAATGCATGATGCAGAACATGGGTCCAAAGTTTACAACATTTATTCCCTGGCTCTTTGCAGAAACACTTGCCAGCCCTTGCTTTTCAAAATTTTATCACCTTATTTCACATTGAGCCATTTCTATCACTTCTTCGGTGCTTTTCAAAGCCTGGAGCAGGGGCATAGGGAAAATGCCAGTAGTTGTTTGGCATGGGCTCAGAATCTGAGACGGTTCCAGAAGACTTGGGTCTCTAGGCCATGCCACGGGGGAGGACTGAGTACAGAAAAGAGTCAGTATTGGAGAAGGGGCGTCCTAGATCAGGCATTTCCCAGGTCAGAGAGCTTGAAGGTTTTCATTGAATTCAATGAATTTTAAGGACTCAACACAGGTGAAATAAGTTTTCCACTGAAGGCTCTAGCATCATTTTTTACTACCACAGAAATCACCAGATTCCTACTAGAAAGTAGCTCCTCTGGGAGGTGTTGGTGAGATGACTAAAGGAGGAAAACAAGGTAGGTAGAAGGGACTGGATGGTTGTGCTTTTCCTACCAGTTCCCATAGGCTTTTGAGGGGTCAGGAATAGAAAAGAAAGAACTTGCTTTTATGAGAAATCTTTCAGACCCTGGACACAAAGGGTGCTCCTTCAGAGACCAGGCACCACGTTGGAATGGGCCCTCTCTTCTGCCCACAGCTCTACCCCACCATAAAAATTTCAAGGGCTAGGATTTTTAGAATCCAGGGAGACATACTTTTGGCATAAGTGTGGATGTTTTCATGGTGAGAACAATCCAAAGAGTTTGTAAGCTTGCTTTCAACACCTTTCTGGACAGAGGAACTGTCCATGAGAGACTGTGACATGGCAAAGGCTCACAATTTCAAAGATGGAGCAACTTGTGAACAGATGGGAGGCACCTGCTGAAGACTTCTGGCAACCCAGGTGCAGAGGGATTCACAGGATGAGTAGTGGGCTGGACATTCACAATGCAGGAATTGAGTTACAGCTTCTCAGCCTCTCTGGTAGAGTCCCAATTAGCCGTGATGGTTAATGGTATATAGAATCATTTTCTAGACACATGTAGACCCTTTTCTTGGACTTAGTTGAAAGGCTTGAAAAGGGAATACTGGAAGTCTTATTAGGTAGGCTACGGAACAGGAGGTGTTTATGAAAGATCACACATACACTGAATGGCTAACAAATCCAGACACGTTTGGTTTACTTAATATTCTGAAATTGCATAAATTGAAGCGTCTGGGGTTTAAGCCTTGCCATAATGCCCCACAATTCACTCATTATCTGCTTGGGAATATTTAGTGAGTGGAGACCTAACTTCTTATTAAGAAAGCTCATACATTTTAAACAGCTTTGACAGAAATACCTTTTCTCTATTGAACCAACATTTGCCATTTGCCTTCTTGTAACTTTCTCCTGACTATAATCACTGAGGCTTTTTAGAATAAACCACTTCATCCTTTTACAGAAGACTGCAGAAGATGTGCTGCACTGAGCCCTCACGTCTCAGAACTCTGCATTCTCAGTTATGCAGCTGTTGGTCCTCATTTGTGTCCTATCTCCCCTGCCATTCTTTTTGTGTCACCCGATCTGAGCAAGAGCCTCACACTCTACTTATGGATGCCTGAATCCTGAAAGCTGCTACCTAGTGTGGCGATTGCAATCTTGTCACCTTGACAGAGTATCTGATAAACTTAAAAGGAAGAAAGATTTATTCTGGCTCAGGATTTCAGAGGCTTCCATTCATGGTGGTTGCCTGGTTTCATTTCTTGGGCCTGTGATGATGCAGAACACCACAGCAGGAAGTATACAGCAAAGCAAAGCTGCTCACGTCACGGGAGCCACAATGCAAAAAGAAAAGAGGGGCAGAGGATCCAACAGTCCCTTCTAGGACATGCCCCAGAGTTCACTTCCTTCTGCTAGCATCATTTTCCACTTCTTAAAGGTCCCACCAGCTCCCAATAACAACATCAGCTGGGCTCAAACCTCCAGCATATGAGGAGGCACATGTCACTGAACATCCAAAGCATGACTCGTGGTGATTGGTTAACTCCAACTTGACTTGAATTAGCAGCAATGATTAAACAGCTATGGAAGGGGTCGGGAGGTAGCTCAGTGGCACAGTACCTGCCTGGCAAGTGCTAGGTCCTGAGTTTGATCCCCACTACCATAACAATGATGACAACAATAACAACATTAACAACATAAATAAACAGCGTTGGTACTGCAGAGCCACAGTTTCAGGATACAGACCACAGAGGACATTCTCACTTTCAAAGAGTGTCTTCCTGAGAAGAGTATAGCATTGCAGGAGAAACCCTTTTTAAAAAGAATTTGTATGTTGTCATGTTTTCAGAAAAATGTAAGTAATAAGTCTGAGAAGCCCTACTCTGGACATTATCTTGCCCTCAAACATTTCGTTTCTCTCCACTAAATAAAGAAGAATAATATTTGCAGGAATGAAATAGTTGGGATGTACCCCTACCTACCATCCTCTGGTAAGAGCTGGGGAAGTCCTCAGCACAGGTGGCTCCTGCCCTACTTATACAAACCTTAAAGGCATGCTCCAAGTCCGGTGTATCATCAAAAGCTTGAATAAAGATAGTCCCCAGTTTTCGGTCAAGATCTTCCACTTTCTGGTTAAATCCAGAGAAGTCA
The DNA here is from genome assembly GCF_012274545.1 of Fukomys damarensis. Lineage (NCBI taxonomy): Eukaryota > Metazoa > Chordata > Mammalia > Rodentia > Bathyergidae > Fukomys > Fukomys damarensis. Next base: position 6,369,147 of record NW_022900925.1, read on the forward strand.
TTTTCAAATTCCTGAGGAGACACCAGTTACATCTGAGGAAAACATGACTTTCTGAAGGCCAAGCCCAGATGGTCTTTACTACCAACTTTTGTACTTGAATCAGTCATATACCAAAGATTCATTTTTAATTCTCTAAAATTCACCGTGGTATGACGTGGTGTTCATCTGTGTGGAAAGAGACCTTGTTATGGCAGCATTTTAACCTAAATATGCCAGGTAAAATGCATCAAATGTGAGGTTGGATTTCTTTCCTCTCCCTTTCTGTGGCCTTCTCTTCTACTTCCTGAAGTCCTTTTGGTTTCACCCACAGTGTCAGCTAATATTACCTCAGCGGCAACAGCCCAGTGATGGGGCTATTCCAACATTACCCACTGTGCTTCCTCCCCGAAGGCAAAACCCCCATTTCTTCAGTAAAACTGAACTCATCTAGTCATTAGAAGGAAAGCTAGCTTATTAAGTGAATGTGTGTTGTTTCTTCTCAGTACATCTTAACTGGTTAAGACAACAACTAACCATTGTTCTTAAGGTTGCTCAATTCAGCAAATAACACCCAGTTAGGTTTGAATTTCAGATAAACAGTGAATTATGTTACTACAGGTATGTCCCAAATTTTGTAGAGTACAGCAATTTTTAAGGAAATTTCAACTCAAATCTCTGATTTGTGCAATTATTGTTTATAACTACTGTTTTACAACAGTAATGTACATTTTCATTTAAAAAATGGAAAAACAGTACAGTTCTACCTCTCAAACCCAACCACACTGACGTTGTGGTATGTTTCCGCACACCTCACCCATATTGTCTGTGGGATTTTGTTTTATTCTGTTATGTGGTAGTGAACACATGGCCTATGTCCTGCTTTTGTAATCCACCTTTTCTTTTCTACTTTTGACTCATGGAATTTTTGGAAAGTGGTACCTCCCTGCTTCTGGAGAACTAAGATTCTCCTGGATATTTGAAGATGTCCTGAGCAGATTCCTGCCCTAATTTCTTTCCCTGTTTTGTTTGGTTTTTCTATTCTCTTAAAATTTCTTCTCCATGAATTCTGTTTCTTTTTAGGAATTCCATTCCCTGTTTTCATGCTGGCCTTTGTTTTATTTTTCTCCTGTGCTTATTATCCCTATGGGTTTTGGCTTTTGAAGTTTACATGCGAGACGTGGGCTTTTTATTCTATTCTAGAAAATGCATCCCTGGCTTTTCTTTCACTTGAGGAGGTTTAACTTACCCTTTCTGACCACTCATACACTCCTGTCCACGTGCGCCTGGTCTTCACTTAGTAATCCCTGCTCAAAGCTTAAAACTTTCTTTTTCAATTTTATTGAAGTATATTTGGCAAATAAAAATATACATATGACTGAGGTATAGAACTTAATGTTTCGATAAATTTGCATGCTATGAAATAATCATAATAATCATGCTGACTAGCCCATCCTTCACCTCATTTTGGGACCATTTTCTTCTTGGTGTGTGTGTTTGGTGGGGGTAGAACCCTTAAAATCTATACACTTAACAAGCTTCAAGGGCCCAATACAATATTGTCAAGTGTCAGCACCCTGTTTCACATTAGATCTTCAGGATGCCAACTTGCATAGCTGAAATTTTATTATGCAAAATTTAGCCCATACCTCCCAATTTCCCTTTCTCGCTAGCCTTTAACTATCTCCATCAGCTTCTTAGTTGACTATTGTAGAGTCCTTATATAAGCGAAACCATGTAGTGTTTGGCTTTTTACGGCTAGCTTATTTCTAGTTTAAGTTTTTGAAGCCACACAGTGGTCCCAGTTTCCTTTGCCATCTCATGCCCACCTCAGCATCTCTGATCCCACATATCCTTATCTGGGGAAGGTAGTGGTTGGGAAAAACATCATCTGACTGTTTTCTTAACATAAAGAATAAGTAGAATCTTTCTAATGACACAGGAATAATACATAATAAAAGATTTTTCCTAACACAAATAATAATTGATAAAAAAAATCCCACTGGGACCATGGAGCCAGAGTGCAGGTCCTTACCATCTCTGTGTCTGTGTTTCTTTGTTTGTAATGAACTTCATGGTGTGGTTGCGGGGGCTAAGCAAGTTAATGCACAGGAATACACAAGTAAATCTCTGGAGTTCCAGCTAGAGGCATCTGAGGAAGGGACAAAGCTCCCAATTTAGCCCTTACAGGCCCTACCGTGCTGTGGGAGTCCAAGCAGTCATAGGAGCACTCAGAGAAGACCGTGTACATCTCTTGGAATTCCTCATACATTTGGTGCACCTGCTGACTCAGGGTGTTCCCCCTGAGGCCACTAAACTCAAGCTTTCCCAGTTTGTGGAAATCCAAGGCTGTCTTCAGAAGATCCTATGGGGACAATTCACAAAAGACTTAAAATGATAATAACCATCACCACAACATCCACGGATGCGAAGAGCTAGAAATCATATGGCGGTGGTGGTTGCTTAGGAAAATGTGACGACTGATTAGTTTGGTAACCTTATTATTAGATTGTATCGGTAAAAATAACTCTTGTTTAAACTCAGTAACAAAGCAAAGAGAAAATGCAAATAAATAAGATTCACCGAAACCAAGAAACACAAATGAATAAACAAAAAATGAGAGGTATACTCCAGCTTCTCTTAGTATTCTAAAGTGAAGTGTAAAATGTAATAATAAAATCATTTATGTGATTGGTGGCTTTGCTACTGAATTTTATTTAAAAAGTCAATTTTTTTTTGTTTTTTTGGGGTTTTTTTTGAGACAGGGTCTCACTAATGTAGTTGAGACTCACCCGGAACTCACTATGTAGCCCAGGCTGGTCTCGAATTCACATCAATCCTCCTGCCTCAGCCTCCCTAGTGAGTGCTGGGATCACAGGTGTGCGCCACTACATCTGGCTTAACAAAAAGTTAATTTCTAACAGGCCATTACATTTAGGTCTATAATGACAGTTGTTTTAGGGTAACTGGGTAGGAAAGCAGACCTTTGAAAGTTTGAAGGACAAATCCAAAAGGTGACATCAGCCTTCTTAGCAACTTCATCTGCCAAGGACAAAAGTCTGCTGAGAGTCTCTACCTAATATGCCATGTTGCATGGAGGCAACAGAGTGCAGTTCCTTACCATCTCTGTGTCTGTGTTTCTTTGTTTGTAATAAACTTCATGGTGTGGTTGCAGGGGCTAAGCAAATTAATGCAGGGTTTAGGTCAGTGCTGGGCACGCAGTATGTGTCACTGTCACTGCTGTTGATATGGCAGTGCCAGCTGTGCTCACGATTAAATGACAGGTGGAGGACACAGCCTGGAAGCCTTGCGGGGGGGAATCCCTTCCACATCTCTGGCACAGGATGCCTCCTGAGAATGTCTAAAAGGACAGGTTGCATTTATCCCTTGTGAGTACCTATCTAAAATCACAAAACCTCCAAGCCAAGATGTGCTTCCTGTCGGGTATTTAGGCACAGAAAAAACAAAAGTGAAGGTTACCTCTGTGTCATTCTGGCAAACATTCTATGTGGACCCCTGGAAGGGGGTCCTCTACCCTGAAGAGGTTGGAAGGGCAAAAAGAAGGTATGGCACTCAGCTCTGATATCACCCTGAGAAACTGCCAGTGGTCACGGCTTGGTTGGCCCATCAGACTGGCACAAAGCTGTCCGTCTCCCTCCTTTCCCCAGGACATAAAGCTCAATAGGCGGTAACAAAGAATTTAGAAGTGGGGTAAAGTGGCTGACTTTCTGACTTTCCCCCAACTTCGGAGTCCAGGGCCATACAAACTTGGGCAGCCACCAAACAGCCCCCTCAGCTATGTTGGGACCCAGTCAGCAGTGGAGGCAGGGGTGAGGAAAGAAATTGCCTTCCAAGAAGGAGATGTACACCAGAACCAAGGCTCTTCTACCCTCAGTAGGGGACAAGGCAGTTGCTGCTTAAAAATACTAGAAGAAAACAGAGAAATAGCTCCAGATATTGTTATGGGCAATAGATTTTTTTTGTATAAGAGCTTACCTTAAAACCACAGGAAACAAAAGCAAAAATAGACAAATGAGATACTAGCACAGTAAGAAGCTTCTGCTCAGCAAAGGAAATGACAGATTGAAGAGGCCACATACAGAAACACAGAAATTACTGTATTTGAAAATCATTCATCTGACAAAGGGTTACTATCAAAATATAAAAGGAACTTAAAAACTCAATAAGGAAAAGCAAAATAATCCAATCACAAATTGGGGAAAGGATACACATGGATACTGCGTGGGAGAAGAAACTCAAGCGGCCGATAAATTTATGAAGAAATCCATCATTTATTCGCCATCAGGGAAATACAAGTCAAAACCACAGGGAGATGTCATTTAACCCATTTGAGTGATTGCCATCAGGCAGACAAAAAAAGTAACAAATGCTGATAAAGATGTGCAGAAAAGGAACTCTCATAGACAATTGGTGGAAAGACAAGTACAGCTACTATGGAGAACAGAACGGGACTCTCCCAAGAAACGAAAAGCAGATCTTCCATATGATGTAGCGATCTTGTTTCTGGATATAGATGCACAGGAAATAATATGAGTGCCTGAAGGAGACACCTACATGCTCATATTTACTTCTGCACTATGGGTAAAGAAAATGTGGCATAAATGAAGACATCCTGTCATTTGTAATGAAATAGGTGGAACTAGAAGACATTATGTTGAGTGGAATAATTCGGGTTCAGAAAGATAAATAAGCATGTTTTCTTCCCTATATGAATGTTACAAAAGCTGATTGGAATGCACAGTGTTGATACTCAGAAGCTGAGAAGTTGGGAATTTACATAATGGGTACCCAAACGCAATTAGAAAGAAGTAATATGTTCTACTGTTCTATATCAGTGAAGTCACTCTGGTTTACAATAATCTATTACTTTTTTTTTTTTTTTGTATTGGGGATAAAACTCGGGACCTTGTATTTGAGAGGTAGGTGGTGGAACCACTGCGCTAAATCCCTGGCCCCTCTCTCATGTATTTTACGAGCAACTAAAAGACAAGAACACAAGAGCTCCAAATACCAAGAGACACGGACATAGAAACATTAATTGTACTAATTTGATCAGTACACACTGTATAATGTATTGAATTGTCGTACTGTGTCCCATAAATATTTTTGATTACTGCCTCTTAATAAAAAATTAAAAAAATGTTTAAGGAAATGTTAACAATTCTATGTTTGATCATTATATACTGTATACATTATCAAATTATTGCACTGTTCCTCATAAAGTTGTGCAACTGAAATAATACTCATAAAATGCTTGCAAAAATATATGTCCAGCTTTATATACTGGAAAGACAATAGAAATGAATTTTATTTAAATGAAATTGACTTTCACAGTAATTCAAATCTCTCATAAAGTACTTATTTGTAATCAGTTTTACAGGAGAAAAATATCTGTGCTGTGGAAGGTATGTTGGTACTCATTCTTCACAATTTTGTGGATGTCAATTTCAATTTTTAGGCAACACATTCTTACCATCTTAACAGACTGATTCATTCTGATATAATTTCAGAAAATGGGACTATAACTTAGTTGGGCTATTTTATTTCCTTAGAATATTGAAAGCATAGTCTTGGGTGGTATCTGAAAGGTATTTCATCTTCAGTCTAACAGTGAAGTCATAAGGTATTAGAGATATTTAATCATTCTACTTTTGGGAAAGTCTAGTTACTGAAAATAATGGGCATTTAATTGTTTTATCTAACTCACCAAACATATGGTGGATGACACCTTCATTTGTGACACAATGCATGGTCTTAGGGCTTTATTTATTTTTATTTTTTTATTAAATAATTGAATTTATTGGTACATTTTGTAAGACTTGAGTAAGCTAAAGTGACTCCATGCTAATAGGCCAGAGACTGTGCTTCTTCATATGCTAATTGCTAACTTGGCTAACAGCCTGCCCAGGGGCAAATGGTATGACAAAAGGTGATGGTAGAACATTTCCTGCATGAGATAAACAATGTGTTTGGAATCTTGTCCTCTGGTAGTTCTGTGAATGCCCTGACTTTTTGCTTAGAAAAACCCTATAAAAAGACCTCAGCCCCTGAGCAGTTGTGTCTCTGAGCTACCTGGCTCTGGGAGTGCCGTCTGGCCAGACTAATAAAGGTCTATTTACCATCTAGCCTGGTGTGTTCCCTCCTGGGTTTCTCATTTCTCCATCGAGCTCCCGCAGCCTCGCTGGGTGTTAGGGCCCAGCATTGTGGAGGCCTTTTTGGCTGCTCACGGCTTTCGGAAGTAAGGCCCTGGGTCTTGCCTCCGGAGCCATCGGTGGGCTATAGGACTCAGCATTGTGGAGGCCCTTTCGGCTCTTCACGCTCCGTGGAGTAAAAGTGAGACTTTAAGTCTTACAATTTTAGGGATACAGTACAGTTACATTCATTGTTGGGGTCTTGTACCTCTACATGACAGGCTTTGGTTCTCATTTTTTCCCCTTGTCCCTGCCCTCCCTTCAGTCCCTCCTCCCTTCCCCATTTACAAACACTTTATTTCCATCTTTTCATTTTCTCACATTTTTTTCTTTTCCCTTATTACCCTTCCTCTACCCATCCCACCTTCCCTACACTTTTAGCCCCTTACTTCCCATTTCACAATGTCAGTTAGGGCTTTATTTAAATTCCTATCAAAAGCCCCTCGTATTTTCCCAGTATTATTTATCTCCTTTCTTTGCTTTAGCTTTCTTCAGGGCTCTTACCACACTCTAGCAAGATATTATTTAGTGCTGTACTACACTATTTGTTTATTTTCTGCTTATTTTTTCCCACTAGACTGTAAATGTCCCACGAATGCTCTGCTATTTTCAGGGCCTGGAAGAAAGCTTGGCACCTGCTGAGTGAATGTAAGCACGCTCTTTGGGCTTCAACCTAGCTATACCATGTCCAGAAGAAGCTAGCAAGGTAACAACGGACCCACGAAACACGGCCTCTGGAGAGTAGTTGGCAAAAACAAGGACAATTGGATGGCAAAGAGATTTATAAAGCAAGGCTTTTTCATGCTGAAAGGGTCAAAAGAGGAACCTGCCATGGTCAAACTTGGAGGGCGAAATAAAAGTAAAAGAATGAGAAAAAGATTTGGTTTCAATATGTAAGTTGAACTTATGAAACTGCTGACATGAGATCATTGTAACCTACAAAAAAGAAAATTTCCTCTCTATCTAATTAATGCCTAGACACATCAACCACAGAAAGGGCTGCTGAGAGAGGGAGTGAGCTCTCCATCACTGGAGGAATTCTAGTAGAATCTGATGTAGGGATATTGTAGGAGAGTTTTGTGAAGCAGGTGAGGGATTATCTTACAACAATAGGTACAGATTTATCAGACTAACCATGGCTTTGTCTTTGATTCTCAAATTATTTAGAAGTTCTTTTCATTATTTATTTAAAAGAGTTTTTTCAAAACAGATAAAGGAAATTTAAGCCAATAAAAACCTTAAACAATATTTTACAATAGCAATTTTTCATTGATCACAGTAGTAAGTACCTGAAATTCATTAAGCTATGTACAGAATTAAAATACCAACCTTGAAGCAAAGACATCTGGCTTTGAGAAAGAGCCTAGGATTTAGTGCCAGGAAAGCCCGAGCTCACAGATATTTCTGGTTCTGCCACTTTACTACTGTGTGGCTTACAATGAGAAGACATTTAGCTTTCCTCAGGCTCACTTCCCTAACCTGTACATGGGAACAGTAATACTTGACTTGCCACAGGTTATCAAGTTACATGGGGAGTAGCTTTGTAGAGCTTTAATAAATTAGCCGTTTATAATTAATTGTGATCATCCGGATGTGCTTAGATGAACTTGGTACATATTACAAGTACGACAGCTTACAAAGGGTACATCTTGGTGCTCCTTTGTAGACAGACAGGGTAGGAGGTCCCTGGTGGCTTACTGGATCGAATGGATCCTATTCTTATGAAAAAATGGTGTAACATTTAATGACGACAGTGGGTGGAGGGCCAGAGGAGGGTTCAGTGTATACTCTTGCCTTAGAGGTGAAGAATTAAAATAAAGAATAATGGCCAGCTCCACCAACAGCAATCCTATACTCAGAGGAGAGGTCATGCCACTCATCTGAAAAGAAATGTCTCCAGAATTCATTAAGGGAACACACAAAGCAGACACTCACAGATGAAAATCTCAAAAGGTCATTTGGAAAAAGACTGTTTACCTTTCCACTGCCACCAACCTTATACAGCTAATGGTCTCACATGTGACCACATGTTCAAGGCAGGCTGAAAGGGAAGCTGGCCCAATTAGGCTGGGAATGAAAGGAGGCTCAAAACGTTAGAAAGAGCACAAGGAAATGTGGTGCATATTAGGTCAGCTTATTACCTGTCTTCCTGCTAATCACTTTGCATAAAGCCTCAGCAGGAAATCATTTTGTCTCCAAGTGAATCACAGCTTTACAGCAATTTGATAATGAAAGAAATTCGGGTTCTCTCCAAGCTGCTTACTTACTGCATTGTTTGCGGGAAAGAAGCTCCAGGCAGAAATGTCAACAGGGGATCTGCAGAATCTACAATATGATGGCACAAAAGCGAACAGAGTGTGTGTGTGTGTGTGTGTGTGTGTGTGTGTGTGTAAACTGGAGCTTCTAACAGAAAGGATGAGTGAAAAAAATACAGAAGCAACTACTAAGTGACTCCTTTTCTTCAATTTTTAAATGTTCCTTCAAATAAAAAAAATTTCTGTGTACTTTTGGAATTTCCTTAGAAAATCCTTAAACTGAATAAGACCCTTTAATGGAATGGGAATCATAATTTTACATGAATGATCAATTTAGGAAAAAGACCTGGAAATCATGTAGTAAAAATAGGTACAGAAAGACAGACTAGAATGTGTAAGGGCAAAGTAAAACCACAAAGCCAGTTCAAGACCCTTAAAATGGGAAGGAAGTGGGGAAAATAGATCTTTCAAACTCCCTAGAAGATATCAAAGTCTGGCGAAAACATCACATGTCCCTGGATAAAAATACCAGCTAACCTCTGAGCCATGTGACTATGGGAAGTTAATTTATGGAACAGATTGGTGTTTATTTGTTATCCTTAGCTCTTCTGATGATTATGAGGACATGGGTTCTAGCATGAATTAGGTTATTGAAATTTTTTATTTTTTGAACTTTTCTATTCTTTTTTCTTCAGAAGGATCAGCTAAGAAATGAGTTGTGTCACAGTTGTGAGAAAGAGGATGAAGAGGCTGGTGGCATCCCAAGAATGCAATTCTTCTACCTACTGCAGAACCACTGAAAACTACTTAGCAACTGGCCTCCACCTTGGAAGCAGCCCTTCTACCCCACTCCACCTTCATCTAATTTAGCAAACACCCAGAAGAGAAGAATGGACCTGCACAACATTCTCTTGTGCAAAAAAAAAAAAAAAAAAAAAAAAAAAAAAGAGAGCTGAGGAAATCGTGGACATTAAAACCCAGCTCTGCACAATATAACCAGCATGCAGAGGGCCAAAGGCACTGGCATCATTTTATTCACTTGACTTCGTGTGACTATGACTTATAGTTACCATCTTCTTGGTGGTCATATATTGTACCAGAACAGAAGATGAAGAAGGCTAAGTCCATGTTCCTTCTTGCTGGAGAGAAGCAGCTTAATCGCATTTCAAACTGGCATCGATCACAGAGGTACACAGAATGTTAACTAAAGGGTATGTGGAATATGCCAGGAGACAATCAATAGACCCCTGTCCCGCTGCACTGAGCTGAGCAGAGAAGTGACAGGGGGAGGAAGAAGACAGCAAAGGGCAGGAGGATGAGTCTGAGACGGAAAAATAAAAAGAGCAAATGGTGGAATGGTGCCCAGGGGCACTGAAGTAAAGCAGCCCACAGGACGGAAAACATCAGAGGGGAGGAAGCAGAGAGACAGAGAGCATGGCAGTATTCAAGTCCTCCTCTAATTAAACTGGGGCAACTGCTTTTTTATGCATCTGTGCCCTTGATTCAGAAAGAAAAAAGCAGCCTGAAAGAGGACTATTGTGAGGGTGATGACTCTGGGGAAGACTGGTGGCGATCTCTCCTTATATGTACTGAATATTAGGTGAAGAGTCGATGCCCTAATGTTAGAAGAGCTATCTATATGCAAAGTCACATCATTAGCATGTGTGCACGGGGCCGAGACCCCATCCTAACCGTCCCTCTGAGCTCAGCTCAGCCACCGCCTTCAGGGACTTTCTCAGGGATGGAGGGCCCTGAATGTGACTGTGGCTGAGTGACATTTATTATTTCTCCATGGTCAGCCCAGGCCAGGGGCAGGATGCAGCTGGAGTGTCCCATCACCTTGGCTAAACAACGGCAAAGGAGGTGATGCAGAGATGAGAGGAATAAAGAGTAGAGGGGGTGGGCAGGGGGGAGCTGTTCATCCAGAGCCAGCGGAACACGGCTATGAGAAAAGGAGGCATTTAGGATGGAGCTGGAGATCAATTATTTATACTCCCCACAATCCCAGTGAAGGATTTAAGGTGTGCCTCTCAGAAGATCTAGCTTCTGGCTTTCTTGCATACATTTTCTGTCTTTATGCCCTTCCCTGTCTTATTTTCCCTGGAGAACTTCTACTCCAGTTTCAAAATTGATTTCCTCACATTCGTGGCTTTTTTTTTTTTTCAAAGACCCGATGGGTCACAGACCCTTCTTTCTCACTCCCAATAACCCACCAATGTCACTCTTATTAAGGCATTCAGGACACCTCAGTCACATTTACTGATTCTGTGTCTTCCCACCCCAGAATCTCCTCCATTTATCTTTCTCCCTTCTCTCAGGCTGTAGACACAGGTGCAGAAACCAGGCAGTATCATACTTCAGTTATCTTTGTATGCAGTCCCTAGCTCAGGGGCTGGGGCAGAGTTGTGGTGGCTCTACACTCTTTGAACTGGGCTCCAGTCTCAGACTCTCTTGCCTTCATCAGCTCCTCACTGTTTATTATTGTCAACACAGCCTTTTCTCAACACAATTCTACTCCCTCCAAAATCTCCGCTAATCATAACTGAAAACTTAATTCTAATTCCTTCTCTATTACTTGGCTATTGTCTTGAAGTTGACCTTGAATTTCTGGAATCAGTTTTGAGTATATATGTTGTTATGCAGTGCTGATTATCCTCCCCAAGTTTAAATCAACAAATCCATAACTGTATGATGCTAACCATACTAAATGCTGAAGATCAAAAGAGAAAGCCTTTTCTCTTCACAACATAGCAGTAGTACTTAAACTAAAATCAATTTTTAAATAATCAGGCAAAAACAACTGTGTGTAAAAGTTGTTTCATTTGCAAAGGGGTTCACTAGTTTTGTAGTTTTGGGTGTCACCTGGAGAATGGGAGAGTAGAGAAGTTTAAAGCAGCTTGTTTGTGGGCATTACCAGCTACACCCAGATCTTCTCAGTTTGATCTAGCATTCTGGACTTTCTAGACTTAAGTTTGTTTGTATTTTCTACATTTAATTTAAATTTTATTTTTAATATTAAAAATTTTATTTTTATTAGTACCTGCTCACGGCACATAATAATTACATTCATTGTGGGGAGTTAGTAAAAAGTTCAGAGACCATAAGCAATTTGAAAATTTGAATTACCTGACTTTTTTTTTGAGCATTCTTCTTAAATGGGTCTATGATCAGAATTTCCTGCTCTTCTAACAGTATCACCACTGTGTGGTGATCAATCCAAATGACAGCTATTTATCAAGCACTTGTTATGAGTTCTGCCATCTAATGGAAGGTTAACTATCAATTTGTGTTTTCCATTCTCTTATTGCATATCTGGGGTCCCTGGACTTAACTCCTGTATGGAACTGGGGACCTGAACGAACACACTCACCTCCACCATATGCAGTCGGTCCAGGAAGCCCTCCAGTCGCACAAAGACCAAAGAAGACTGGAAATCCCATTCCTTGACTTCCTCCTTCTCTTTGAAGTAGGTATGGAGATTCTCCCTTCTGTCTTGAAACACCTGCTTGAAGAAACCCAAGGTATCCAAGACCACCTGCAGTTTTCTTTGACTTTCTTCTATCTCACTTCTCAGAAGATCTTCTGGGCTGAGGTAATTAGCAGCCTGGAAGGCACAGAGGCTAGTGTCACTGAGCCTGGCTACAGGTGCAGCACTCTCCTTAACTTTGTTAACATCACCTTGGACTTCGGTGATTACCCAAGTTGTATTTTTCTCAGTTTCAATACAGGAAACACCTGATCGTGCCCTCTTTTCCACAGGTGGACTGCTACTGGGGTTTAAGACAAATTGTCTTCAGCCATAGTAATTTGAACCAATCACTGTGATCAGGCAAGTGGCCGAACAGAGACAAGGAAACCCAATGGAACTTTGTTGGGGCAGTGGGGACTAAGGCAGGTCCTTATTCCCAGGTGTTCTTTTGTGATGTATTAGTTTTCAAGGATGAAATTATTTGAGTGCAAAAATTCTTTGGAACACAAATTATTCCTGTCTCTGAGAAACTTGAACGCGGAAGCTGGGAAGATGGAGGTCTTGGACAGTCACCTTTGTTACTGTAGGGAATGGCAGCAGAACTGGGTCCTGGGTTCTGCTGACATAATTTAAGGCCCTATTTATTATAAGTCAAGGGTAAATAAAGCCAGAATTACTTTTAACTTTCAAGGTCAGAAGCCAATAAGTTTTCTTTTGGTTGATGCTACTTTTAGTTGGATTCTTTTATACTTTCAATCAAAACAGTCCGATAAACATGGATTGATGGCAATGTGCTGGTTTAAGAGTCGAACAACACAGGTTCAGGACTTGGTTTGGGTGTCCTTAGGTGAGAGAGGCACTGTCCTGAGAGTCAGCCTATGTCTTCAAGTAACAACAACAATAATAAACCCACCCTACCCTTCTCACAAGGTTTATTTGATAATCGAAGAGATCAGGAATGTAACATTTTGTAGCCTCAATAAGCTTCATAAATGTTAGTAACTAAGAGCTACACTTTAAGCTTGTTCCTCATTTTTCTCAGAGTTGCAGCTCCTTAAGAAATCTCTTTGGAAAAGAAGACCAGACAAACTTCCTTAAGCATCTAGCTCTATTTACAGATATACTCCTTAATATTTATACTGGTCGGTGCTGCAAGAGACCCTAGAAAAAGAAGCAAGAAGTATGTAATCCAAGGGGTAGCTTCTCAATAGCTACTGAGGCACTGAGTTTTTACCATGTTCAGGGCACATACATTATTTTTTTTTCCTCATTGAGATTACTTGTACTTTTTAAGTATATAGCACAGTTAAAATCTATCATTGGGATCTTGTACCTTTACCTGACAGATCCTGGTATTCATTTTTCCCCCATACTGCTGCCCTCCCTTCACCTTTCCCCCTCCCCTATTTACAAAGACTTTGTGATTTTTTTCTTTTCTCATATTTTTTTCTTTTCCCTTATTACCTTTTTCCTACCCTTCCCACTTCCCCTACACCGTTAGCCCTTTTCTTCCTATTTCACATTGTCAATTATACTATTTGAATCTTATTTACACTTTTAGTTTTTCACGCCAGAGTATTTACACATGTGTGTCATATTGGGGCACATACATTATCGCACAGAAGCCTGATAGGCACCCAGCACTCCTGTGAGATAGGCCCTCTGTTTTGCATTGTTGCAGAGGAGAAGGAGGCATGGAGCAGGTAAGTAACTTGCTCCCAAACACACAGCTGACAAGAGGTGAAGCCAAAATTTGCCTGACTCCAAAGTTATATTCTTAATCCTCAGGTTTTGCTGCCAACTTAATACATGAAAGAGGTTGCCCAGATTACAAAGGAGATTGAAATTCACTGACTTACCCCTTGAATCCACCATCCCTGGCTTAGCTAGAGCGAAAAGATCCATCCTCCTGGTTTTCTAATATTACTGAAAAACCTCTTTATGAATTATTGGCTCGTGAGCGTACAAAAATTCAAATGTGAAAAATGTTTGGAGCAAAATTATTTCCAAGCCTGGAAAAAACGTACACTATACTCTTTGCTGTGCCAACAAGTCTCCAGGGAGAAGTTGCTGGGATGCCTGGGGAGGCCCACCTGCTCGATGAGGAGGTTGCACATCCCTTGCAGCAGCACCGCGAGCCTTCCCGGAGAGCGATAGCACTTGCACGTAGCCCAAATCAGACAGACCACATGGAGCAGGAGCTGCAGCCGGGGCTTCACCTCAGGAAACTCCACACTTTCCAGGGCTTCCAGGTGGCCTTGGAGCGGTGACAGGTGCAAGTGGATCTCTTGAGCCTCTGTCAGCGCTGGAAGGAAATGGCGCTGGTCACCAGTCTCTGCCTGAGGCACCGCCTATTTGGTGGAGCCCTAGTGCTGGGGGAGTGAAGGAACTGCAAAGGAATGACTGCAGCTCCTTCCTGAACTGAGAAAGCAGGGAGGAAGCTAGTTCCAGCAAACATTCTGGTTCTTACATGGAAATAGGGCAACTTAGAGGTTCCTGAAAGAGTAGAAGAGTGATCTGAGGTGTTCTTTCTGACAACATTGCTTTATTTGGACTTCTTCATGGCTTTCCCAGATCTATTCTGGTGCTTATGTGTGTGGTAGACCCTCTATTTGATAAATACTTGCTGATTACTTTGGTACTGATATAGCCAAGATAATAGCAAATTGAGGAGTGGGAATCAGTTTTAGAGTCAGAAAGACCTAGCTGCAAATGCTGGTGCAGACACTTAGCAGTTACAGGAACTTGGACATAACCAGCATCTCTAACCCTTACAAACAAGCTGATCAGTAGGTAATTTTGAGGGAGAACCTCAGTACTGGACCACTGTAGGTGTTTGATAAGTGATAGAATCTTGAATAAAGAATTGTTAGTAAAAGATCTCATTGGAGTGTTATATGGGAAAAGTCATAGAGAATAGAGAGCTAGCACAGAATGATGAGACCGAAGCTCTGGGTGATTTTCAAAGCCAGGAACATTACCTATGATCTCCTTTGGAAGTGGTCAAGGAAAGAGAAGGGCTGTAAGAAATTACCTTAGTAATTAAGAGGGAAAAACAGGAAATCAGCAGTACTGAGTACTAAGACCTGCATAACAAGTTAGAGAAAACGTGAAACTCCTTTCACCAAACACAATTGGATTGGAGCATTTGTAAAGTGGTTATTTCTCGGGCAGATAATCAGTCCATATCAAGTGAGGACAGATGGTTTTAGGTTATTCTATGTGGATAAAGCACTGCATTTGTCCTGAAGGAAACTCAGAATATCCCCTATTTACTAAACATTTCCAATAGGCCAAGAATTGCTCTACCCACTGAACACACACACACACCAGCTCATAGAGAGCTCTGTGAGACAGCTTTATGAGTGAATATACTGAGACTTTACTTGCCTAGGTTCATCCTGTGAGTTGACTAGTCCTGTCCAGCAAAGCAAAATGAAGCTTATCTCAAGTTTACTATTTTGAATCCCCTGACTTCATGATTGTGAGGCTCAGGAGACACAGGAGAATATTAATGTGCGTGCTTGTATTTTATACCCCAAATGATTTATAGGAAGTGGTATGTGAATTGAAAGCCAAATGTCATGGTAAATTGATTAGAGCAATAATCTTAAGTAGGGCTGTGAGGGGTGATGGTGAGTGTCAGAACCACTGAGTTGGGGTGGGGATTGCAAATCCAACAGCCATCCTATTGAGCACATACCCTGGCTTCATATGTACAGTGAAGGAGAAAGGCCTGAGATCATCAAGCTAAAGGAGAATTCTCTCTATGATATCCTATTTTGTTGCATTTTAAAAGATAAAACAAAATCCTTAAAAATCATATGAATAAGCTCTGCCTTGACTTTTAGAAGCATACTATTTGAGGGAACACAGGAGGCTTTAGTCCAAGCAAGGTACAATCATCTTGCCTTACAAAGCTAATTCAGACAGAGAGAAAGAGAACTAGGCTCATACTTAAAATAAAACAAAACAAAAAGACAGTGGTCTCTTGATACTCGAAAGATTGCCTCCAGGATCTGCCCCCATAGCAAAATCTGCAGAGGAGTCTCATATAAAATGGCATAGTATTTGCATAGGACCTATGTATCTCTTCCTGCACAATTTAAATCATCACCAGATTACTTATAATACCTAATATATTGTAAATGTTATGTAAATACTCATAATACTGTATTTGTATTTGCACTCTGCCAGTGAGCTACACCTAAGTCCCACTGTTTTGTTTTTTTTTCAGTATTGGGGATTGAACTAAGGGCTTTGCACATGCTAGGAAAGTACTGTATCTCTCAGTTAAATCCCCAGCCCTTTTTTATTTTGAGACAGGGTCTCACTAACTTGCCCTGGCTGGTCTTGTATTGTGATTCCCCTGCCTCAGTCTCATGAGTAGCTGGGATTAGAGGCCTGCACCACTACAGCTGGACCCAATTGTTCCTTAATTTGTAGTGATTTTTATTGTTACATTGTTATGTTTTAAATAATTCCATTGCCAGTTGGTTGAAGCCACACGTGTGGAACCCTTGGACATAAAAGGCCAGCTGAAACTATAAGCAGTCAGTTGCAACCCAATGGCTTGCTGGTAAATCTTTAAGAGCAAGCTGTTCAGTGATGAATGCCTTTATTTGTAGCCTATGCCAGTTTTTGTGGGGTGAATATTTCCCATGAATTTGACTTCACTAAATGTTCCTTGGGAGGATAAAGAAGGTAGGGGTAAAAAACTGCACGCACTTGTGTTCCAGGTGCTATGCAAACCAGGCCCAGCTGACTCCAGTGCAGCACTGGACCCTGGCTTCTTTCCCACACATATCCACCTGCAAACATCCCTGATGTGTGCCCTCCCAACTTCAGGTGTGAAACTTAATAGTCAGTATGGTGGTAAGTCAGTGAGTGTTGAAGTCTTTAAGAGGTGTTTAGGTCATGAGGATTCCTCCCTGGTGAATGCAATTCAGATTGTAAAAGGCTCTCTGCAACATTTTGCTAGCTTGCCTTTCCATCTTCCCCCATGTGAGGACACAGGGCTTCTTCCCTCAAGACCCTTCCAGTTCCTTGAGCTTGGTCTTCCCAGCCTCAAAAATAGTGAGAAATGAATTTCTGTTCTTTTTAAATTATACAGCCTGAGGTAGCCTGAGGTAGATTTAGCTCAGTGGTGTTGCCATCTGCTTTGCAAGTACAAGGTCCTGAGTTTGAACCCTGGTACCCCCCCACCAAAAGACACACAGATGAACTAAGAAAACTGGCAACCAGGCTGAGCTAGGCCAATCACGAACCCCTGGTGGCAGGGATAAGAACTCCCTAGTAAATATTTTTTGCTCTGTTCTTTTTTCCCAAGGGCACAGTTGCTTCCTGTTTTCCAAGATTTTTCATCATGTGATCAACTATAGCTCTTACGATCTTGTTCCCATACATTTTCTCTCCCTTTTAAACTGCTCTATTTTTCACCGTTTTCCACTTTATGTTCACTAATTCAGAAATATTTCCTCTTTCTGTCTCTTCGGCGCATCACTGAGCCAAGCAAGGAATTACCCTGATCATAACTTAGAATAATAAGAATAATGCACACAGCATAGCTATTTAGGATAGAGAAAAACAGATACTCTGAAATTAAATTAGAAATGATGAAGCCAGTAAACAAACTTTGAAGTCTTTTTATTCTTAGTAGATAGAGCCTGCCAAAATTTCTGACCCAGTCTCTACCTAACACTTCTAATCAAATTTTCTTCCATCATCAGAATTGAATTACACACTTAAAGGGTTTATACTACTACAGTAGCGTTTATTTGGCACTATTATAATGATATTTCATTGCCAGTGCATACTCTACTGGAAAGAACTTTTTGAAGCTGGCTTAGGGAAACAAATCTTTCGCAACTATTAATCTATATGATCAATCAGCTTCTCCATCTATTAATGTGAAAAACATGTGGGGCAATAAATAACTAATTCCTAACATACTTTTACTACAGGTTGTATTATATTTCAGAGTTTCAAATTTCAGACATTTGCATATTTTCATTCTGATATGTTTCATACTTATATATTACTTGTAGTATTGCTTCCTTAATATTTTTCTCTACACTAACTCCCTAAATACAATTACAATTTGTCCCCTGGTATCTATGGGCATTTGATTGAGGGCCCTGTGCAAATACCAAAACCTGAAGGTGCTGAATTTCCTTAGATAAAAGAGCATAATATTTGTGTATAATCTACATGCAAATCCTCCATGTAATTTAAATCATCTCTAGATCACTTATAACCTAATATAATGTAAATGTTATCCCATCATTGTTATACTGTGTTGCTTAGGGGATAATGACAAGAATAAAGTCTGTTCATGTTTAATACATCCAAATTTAATGATTTTAAAAACTTAAAATATTTTCAACCCATAGTTGGTTGAATCCATAGACGCAGAACCTGTGGATGATTGCATATAAAATCTTTAACTTTAAAATCTAATCACTATGAAAATCAGAAAACTGGTATCATTTGCACAAAACAGAGCCACACTTTAAGACATTTTATAAAATATCTGTCCTTATGTTTCTCACAATTTTCTCTCACATCAACAATAGTACACAGTCCATTTGGGAGGACACCCCTCTCTGAGTTGAAGTATAATCTGGGAACTGAATCTTCTAGGATATAGCACAGCATCTCTCAGTGAGGTGGTAAACTGAGGCCTTAGGAGACATCTTCTTCCAAGCTAGCTTTATATGCTGGTAGAGAAGCCTCTGCAATGAGATCCGAGGGCCAGAAGGACAGCAAAAACTGGCTATTTATGCCAGCTTTGTTCTGTTATAAGACTTACGTCAGAAACATTATTACTGGAACTTTTATTCTTTTAGCTAAGTGTCTTCCAAACCCTGTGCCTTTAGGGGAAGGTGGGATGACAGAGATCAGCCATTGAGCTTTGGACACAGAATACTGCTCTTTTTAACAGAACAAATAGACCTTGAGTAGTTTTATAATTTGAACTTGTATGGGAGATTTATTAATCATTTATTTTTGAGGTACTGGCGAGGGAACCCAGAACCTCCTGCCCGCTAGACCAACATCTACCATTGAGCTGCATCCCCAACCCAGGAGATTCTATTTAAAGAAAATGAAATGTTTGAAAATCACTGCTTACATTAGGCTTAACGCATCTGAAATTGCAAATATCTTTAAAGCACATTTGGACCCATCCTATTGAAGAGGGAAGAGGAGATTTGATAGGAAAAAGAGAGAAGAAACAAAGTGCACCAATGAGTGCAAAGGGAGCCCTGAAAACATTTACCTACTTCTAATCATAGACTTTGCTGGCTCTGCAGTTTTGACAAGGGCTGATCTTGTCTTGTGCTCAGAGGGACAGGAAATTGCTGTCCCATTTGACTGTAGGACCAAAAATTACCAAATGGAGTTAGAAATGGAACAGCGTTTCCTCAAGGAGCTAAGGGTAGAGGGACAGAAAGTCCAGAAGCGAGATACAACAACATGTATTCACACAGCATGAAGCAGCCAATGAAGTTCTTTCATCTGTATAAGCTCACAAGGACATGGGGAAGTAGAGAAGGTGAGGAGTGTGCAGTATCACCACAGCACCTGCTTCAGCTCAGAGAGGTCAGGTGAATTTGCCCAAGCACACTAAGTGAATAAACTGTAAACAGCACAGTTTTGTTCAGCTGCTCTCCCACTTTTAGATTTGGTCTCCTAACATCATGCTAGATTGTGTCAGTTTGCAAGGTTAAAAGGACTCAAAGGTGCTGATATCAAAGAGAAGTGAATGCATCTGTAAATGAGAAATTTGAGTCAAACACATTTGGGAAAATGTTCGTTGGTCCTCACCTGCCACAACATCTCTGTACATGGCTTGGAAAGCTGGGAAGTAGCTGCTCTGAAGCTTGTCCAGGAGGCCAGCCATGCCCCTCACCTTAATCGTTCTCAGCTGATTATAAATATATTCCAGATCCTCATACCTATAATACCACAGAGAAGGGTGAATCCAGGTGAGCATCAGGAAACACAAGTCACACTGCACTGACCACTCTCATGCAGCCAGAGAGAAAGGCAGCTTCAGGTGCTGCCGCAAAAGCTGTGCTTTAGTCTGAATAGCCAGAACATCTGTGCCAGGACACTGAGGGCCAAAGCCTGAGCTGGGAACACAGGTTCAAAGGGGAAGCCTCCAGGAAACACTGCTGTGACCATCTGGAGGCTCAATGGCTTGGCATTGGCAGCTGGAGGTCATTAGCTCTTGCAAGAAGGTTGGGGCTGGGTGAGAGAAGTATTGTTAGAGCAAAGCTGCCTGAGAAGGGCCCCACTATAGGTTAGCAAAATAGCCAGAAACCAGGCAAGAGGATGGGAATCTCACCACGGTGGTGCAAACAGGACTAGAGCCCTGAGAGGAGGCCTAGCCATGTGATGCAACACACTCCATCAATTGAGGACAGAGACATCTGCCTCCAACATCTGTGTGTCTCCTTTTGGGTAAAGAATTTATCAGGACAATGATAAATAGGAGTAAAAAATAGAGAACAAGTGGGTAAAGGAGCAGGAGCAACAGCCTGTTATTTCTGGTCGCCCTATGGTTTAGGGACACGGGGTTACAGGGGTTTCAAGCCCTGTAAATGATTAACTGGGTCCCAGGAGAGGATCCTTTTGCAGCAACACTTCTTTTACAAAAGGTATGTGCATCTACACTCAGCCATCTAAGAAGGAAGGAATCAAAATTAGAACCCCCCTAAATAGAATAGATTAATTTCACATGCAGTGGAAAGAGCCACTGATAAAATATCAGAAGATGTCCCAACAGTAGTACCCAAGAGAGAAAGAGTGACTACTGAAACCTGGGCAAAGAGTATGTCTCCAAGTCCATAACAAAACTATTAACCGAATGACACTGAGCGGTCTGCCCTAGGGAGGATGAGAAACATCTGTAAGAAGGACTAGATCCAGTGGTTACCAAGGACAGCTGTGGCTTTATTCTCTATAAAGCATCTTCTTCCTAGAATTCAGATGTGTATGTTCCTACTTACCTTTTCTTCCAGAACTCCAGTTCCACCTTGGGGGTGGGATTCTCCCCTTGTAAGAATGGTTGAGAAGGCTCTCTCTTGAGTACCACCTGAACTTGGTGGGTCCACTTGATCACTGCAGACTCAATGGCATAGATGATTGACTTATCTATGGAATCTGAGCTGTGAAAAAAAAAAAAACTAGAACATGTGGAAATAATTTAAGTCTGGATGTATTAGTTAGTTTTCCATTTCTATAACAAAATTCCTAAGGCTGGGTAACTTATAAAGAAAACAGGCTTATTACAACTTATGATTTTTAGAGGCTGGAAGACCAAGGTCAGGAATCTCCATTTGTTTAGCATCTGGTGAGGACTGAGTATGAGAAGGATCACATGGCAAGACAGAAAGCCAAAGAGTAGAGAAGGACCAATCTTGTTCTTTTATAACAGCACGATCCAGAGGAAACCAAGGCCTCACAAGATCTATGTTAACCCCTCTGGGGGCAGGGTCCCCAGTGCCCTACTTAACTTGGCCTAAAGCTCAAGCACTGTCACACTGAAAACCAAGTTTCCAACACACAAACCCTTCAGAGACAAGCTCAAATCATACTCAAACCATAGCGATGAGTGACCCTCCAGAAAGCACCTCATGTCTTTTAAAAACAGGTAGATAGGAAGTTCCAGCTGGCCTTGCTGTTTGTTTGTTGCAGTAAACTCTCTCGAGGAGTGAGTGAATTGTACAGATCCAACATTATTCATACAGATTCAAGGGTTCATCAATATTTTGAAGACATTTTTACCAACTTAAAGTGCCATCAAGTCTTCCTATCACTGCAAGAATACCTTGCACAGGACAGATTCAGGTGACCACCCAACCTTGCTTGACTCTCACCGATAAGAACAAGTGCCCTCCTTGACAAGGCAGTACATTCCTTAGTAGGTCAGCTTTCCCAGGAAGAAAGCTTGTCTCACCGTGGGGCCACACCTACCTCCCTGTGATGTTTTCATTTTGCGATCAGTTCTAATCTCTGCAGCAGGAGAAAATAGGTTACTTCCTCCTCTACCAGCCAACTGTTAGCGTTCCCAGTCCCACCATTACAATTTCACTGTGTGTTTGTTCTTCTACTGAAAAGGGGAATTTTCAAGCTTTCTTCCCTCATACATCTTTTTTTTTAAATGTTGTTTTAAACAACTTAGCTATATTTGAAAAGAAACATAAATTTTAAAAAATTTATTTGGCTGCCCTTTCACATCATTCTAACTGAAATTTATAAATGCCGACCAAGGACACAGTGATTAAAAAAGGGGCGTGTGTCATTCACATTTTCAAGCCTGAAACCCACCTTCACTTAATTTAATCAAATTCATATTTGCTGAGAAATGATGTGGCCCAAGTGATTATGAAAGGTCTTAAAAGAAGAAGAAATTTTCTCCCCCACCACAATGATCCAGGCTTTGGGCAAATAATCAAATTTGAACAAAGGGAGATGAACTCAATAAGGATTATACATATACACTGAATGTTTTTAAATTAAGATATAAAAGGACCAGAAAATGGGGTAGTTTAAATCTATTTATTTTGAAAGTTAGATATTTTTATTAAGTCATGATAAGTTTTTCAGTTAAATGGGAAATTACTTCAAAGTGTATATGTAGCAAATTGCTTTCAACAGGAAAAAAATACTCATTGTGAAGTATACTGCTGTTTGCACGAATTACTTATTCTTCATATGTATCGTGGCTCTTAAATGAACATGACAATAATATACTAAGAAACTCCTGGTGATACTGCAGACCATGCTCATGCAAGAAGACCGCCTGTTGCCACAAACACAGCGATGCTAGACAAAATATACCAACATGCATTATTTGTTTACATAGCTCGCTTTGAAAAAAATCCTCAGGGGACAGAAGCAATGACAAGTCAAAGCTGGAATAGGAATTGGGAGCTGATGGTGGGTATAACTTCTGAAAGGAGATGAGGCTGGGATTTTAATACTCACTCAGGAACAGGAAGCATAGACTCTCTGGAGAAGCTAGATTTGTTTCTATTTGGAAAAAAAAGTCTCCACGACCTGACAAAAAGTCTGCAACTGCTGAAGAAGGAAGGAAAGGTGGAGGTGGGGAGCCTGGAATCATAACAAGAGGAGCCAGAGTTAATGCTGTGGCATTAGGTACTGAGTAAGGTGGGGGACCTCCAGGCTGGACCTGAGTCATTGCTAACAGTGAGCTGCTATTTTGATAAACAAAATAGCACTGAAAATCAGTGTGCCCCCTGTCAGCCTGGAGATGATTCTAAATGGAAAGAAGGCCACATTGCGTGATAGTCTGAAGAGACTTCAGGCTGAGGGACCAGGACGAAGGATGCAATCAATGCAAACATGCACTCTGAGGATGCTGGCGAACAGAGCGGACAGTGGGCTTGTGTGCAGAGTGAGGAGCTGTGCTGCGCCGGGAAAAGAAAAGTCATTCAAAGCAAACATTCAGATAAACCAGCTTGTCCCATATCTCAGAGGCCCATATGGACAGGCTGGCTGTACTTACACTGTCTCACTTTCAGGATCCACAAATTCTATTTTTTCTGAGCCTGCTGGAAGAGGCAGGAATGTTCTCCCCTTCAGTTGTTCCAGGATAACACGGAGGTCACACTGGAGGGTGTGGGCATGCCTCCTGACATCTTGGCATACCATGTGGGGCCAGTCTAAATGGTTCTTCTCATTGGCCAGGATGGGTACAACCACCTGTAACAGTACACAATGCAGGGAGGCATGCATTCTACGCTGAGACTTTACAGTAAGACTGTTCTGAGAAAAGGTCTGGGAAGTTATACACATCTTTCCACGGGCCATTGTACGATAAGGCCTAATACCAGTGTCCCACATTGTATGCTGCCCTGACATCTGGCAAAATATGGAGGAACTCGAACAGCCTACCCACAAGGCTTCCCCCTAGTCTGCTCTTGTCGCTAAGGTTATCAAGATAAGAGACCCTCCTTATTGAGGAGGGACCAAGCATAGTGCCTCCTTATCCCTGAGGTTCAGGCTGCACTTCTCTGCCAGGCAGTAGGATTATTCAAACAAGTCAGTCCCGTTCTCCCAGGAGAGCCAGGGGATTCCTCTCGACACTATATAAAGTGTGCCTCTCGTGCTCCCAAGTGCAACTCCAAAATGGACCTGCACGGTACAGTGTCTTCCTCCTCTGGTTGTGAGTATATGTGACTACTAAACTAAAGTCCATGTCATCTACCCTATGTTGGTTGTTTTGTGTTCAGCTACCACCATTAACCTGGGGCAGGAATCCCTCCCTCATCAACAGTGTGAACAGTAGCCAAATGAAACAGCCAGACACACCCACACACACACACACACACACACACACACACACACACACACTGACCAATTCAGGTAAAGATAACAATCTGTCTACAGTTGTTATGAGGAGCAACCCATGAGCAGTTTTGAATCTTTTTCTTTAGCATTATTATAATTGTCATCATCATTATTTTATCAAAACAAGTTTGCAATGAATAATGAATATATTCATCATGGAAAATTGGTACATGTACATATAATGTCTTAATTCTTCTTATTTCCCCCTCTCCCTTCTCCCTTCTCTTTCCCCCCATCTTTAGGGTAAACACTAGCTAATTTTGACCACTGGACATAGCTCTCTTGAGGTAGATATGGAACCAGATCTGAGCCAATGAGAGTCAGGCCAAAGTCTCTTATCTAAACTCTTCAAGGAATCTCTATGCCACTAGTCTGGAGTTCTGGGAGGTCATCTCATTCTCAAGTGGAGCCTTAGACTAAAGTTATGAAGAGGAAAGAATCTTCAGAGGAGAAAGACCAAGTCCTGGTGACTTTTTAAATCCAGCTGCTCCTGAATTTCCTGAGTGGGTTTAAATTGAGTTTCTATCACTAGCAACTTAAAAAGTTGTCAGTATAATTCATTAGGAACCTCTGTCTATTAAAATGGCACTGTTGCTACAACAGGAATACTAGCAAGCCAGGCACTGTGAGGGTCAGGAAACATGATGAGGAACCCACCAAAGAAACAATGAAATGAAGACATGGATAGTGTGGCTGATAGGGTCTGTAGATAACCAACAAGACCTGGAAGGTGTGAGTAGAAAACCTAGACCCCATTTATTAAATTACAGACATTTTCTTGGCCTGGTATTCCTGGAAGCAGTCACTGTTCAGAGAACTCAAAAAGGACCAAAAAAAAAAAAATGTCACAGGCATACTGTCATGTTCATACTGAGAAAAACCCTTTGGAGCCAGAGCAGAGGGCCTAACAGGAAAAAGGATAAACTGGAATTCTCCTAAGATCTGAAAGGCAGTGGCTTACATCAGTGATCCTTATATATACACTGTGGTCCCTTAGGGTCCACCATCTAAACAGCACGCCATAGAGGTTTACAGATGTCTGCTGTCTGAAGAAAAAGGGATCAATAGGCTTGGGCTCGACTTTGGAGGGTTTAGAGTGATAGAAAAATAGTGAACATGAAAACTATGAAATGAAAGTTGACTCATTAATTTACTTAATAAGTACTAAACATTTACCACATATCAGTGCTACTGTAGATGCTAAGAGGACACATCAGCAGACAAAACAGACAAAAGTCGTGACTTCAAAAAATTTATTTTTGGAAAGAAGCAGCCAATGAACAGTAAATTCTATGAGTAAAGGGCCGGGAATTTGGAATTTGGCTCAGTGTTTCCGCTGCCTGCCTCACAAGCACAAGGGCCTGAGTCTGATCCCCAGTACAAAAAAAAAAAAAAAAAAAAAAAAAAAAAAAAAATTCTGTGAGTAAAAATAAAATACCAGAGGGGGAAGCAAAGCTATGAAGTAGAGAGGGTGTAATTCAAGGTGTCAGTACAGCCATCATCGTGAGGAAAGAATTTGAACAAAGGAAGGAGGATGGGGAGATCCTTGCAGATCCTTGGGAGAAGTATATTGCAGGCGGAAGACAAAGCAGTGCAAAGGCCCTGAGGTTGGAGCATGCTTGGTGGGACCAAGGAGTGGTGTTGAGACCAGTGATTATGGAACAGTCTGGGCAAAAAATAGGATTAAGTTGGGAGGAGGGCAAATCCCTTGAAGCCTTACTTGTAGGATTCTGATTTTTACTCTCAAATAAATGAAAATCAATGAAAAGTTCTCAGCAAATGGGTGACAAGGCAAGACACCTTTTAGTAGGATCATCCAACTCCTTCAATAAGAATGGATTGTAGGGGACAAAAGTGGAAAAGGAGGTCTAGAGAGAAGTTGTTGGACAGAAGGACTGGCTTGGTGCAGGGGAAATGAAGAGATGGAAGATATGTAACTCACTCTTTCTTTTTGCCATGCTGTGGATGGAAAGCAGGACCCCCTGGAGATACACCTCTAGCACCACATATAATCTGATTCTACATAAATTTTGAAGGCACAGCCAATGTGAGGTGTTACAATTTGGTTTTTGAGTTGTGAGAGAAAAGGAATGGTGTGCATTACTCCAAAACTTGATCAACAGGAAGAATAGAGTTATCATTAGAGATGTGGGGAAGAATAATGGTGAAGTTCTTGAGAGAGTAGCAGGAGCTTGCATTTGGACGTGATAAAAATCAGTATGTGTACTGCATTTCAAGCCAGAAACATGGAGTAGGCAGTTGGATATGCTTGGGGTGGGGTCCAGAGAAGAAAAGGCTAGAGATAAAGACTCTGGAGGTGTCTGGACTGGACCATGGTAAAAAGGACACACATTCCAGAATTCTGCTTTAGGTTGGACCACAGAAACAGCGAAAACTGAGAATTATCAAGTGGAAAGGGAAATAATAATAGAGAAGAGATGGGGAAGTTGCTAGGGTGGGATTCAGGACAAAAGTGGCAGTGCTAGGCTTAGGGTTGGCATCAAACAAGAAAGACAGTGCACTTGTAGCAATGAAAGGGATGGAAACGAGTATGGATTTTGGCAGATGGGGTAGACAGAATCATTTGTGGACATTTTGTGTCCATTTCCTTTGATTCCTTTTTCAAAGAAAGAAGCAAGAGCATCACAGAGTGAGGTTAAAAGAGAAAGTTTTGGACATGTGAAGATATTTTTAAAAAGTGAAATGTGATCTAAACTACTAAGAAAATAATTGGAAAGAAAATATAGGATATCTGTTGGGAAAAATAAAAGGCCTAGTGGTTCAAGGTCCAAAATTTAAGCGGAGCCAATTGGCTTTTTCGTAGTGCCATTCAGTTTCATGGTGCAGATAATATAGAGTAGAGAAGGACTTAACCAGGACTGCGGTGTGGCCAAATGAGTAGTCAGGAGTTGATGGTGCACAATGGTAGGTTGATGGTGCTGAGTAGGTGATAAAATATGGGTGTGTGTGGCGGGGACAGGAGAAGGCAGCAGGCCCAGTGGAGTGGACATGCCAGCAGTCATGGTGTGAGAGGGAGAAAGCTGGGAAAGGAGGAGCAGTGCTCACAGATGGAGGTGCCTAAAACTGGATCATGGAGGCTCTCAGGGACGCAGGCCTGGAAGGATGTAGGAGAGGGATGCTTAAGATAAAGGGGAAAGGATCTCTGGAGGAGAAACGTTTAGGGAACCCAGAGGTCAAACATTAGGTCTGCTGAAATAACCACACTTTATTTGTTGGCCAAAGTCCCACTAAGCCAGGGGTCAAAATCATGGAGAAAGAAGGGTTCTGTCATCAGCACAAGATGCAGCATT
>NW_022900925.1:6398157-6401069 GCF_012274545.1 Fukomys damarensis
TATATTAGAATCTTATTCAGTTTAAAAAAATCATAACTGTTATCATTTAGATCTAGGATGTCCCTTAAATGTCTTGTGTTCACAGGTGGGGTTTTGGGAAAGCACTTGTACCACAGGGGCATTATACTCTTCAGTGGATTGATCTACTGATAAATTCATAGCTCATAGTGTTCTTAGTAGTTAAGTCCTGGTCAGAAGAGGTGGTCACTGGGATCATGATCTGGAAGTATATTTGCTTTTCCTCGGCCCCTTCCTTCTTTCTCTTCTTCCTGGCTGCCATGAGGTAAGCAAGTTTTCTCTGCCACGCCTTTCTACCATGATGTTTCTGCCTTGGAGTCAGTGGACCATGCGTGGACTGAATCCCTCCAACCATGAACCAAGTGAAATTTCTCCTTTGAGTTGCGGATACTGGATATTATATCCATCAGTAAGAGCACTGACTAAAACACTGATGTAACTAACCAACTCCACGTAGCTCTTGAGTTCCTGTTCTGGGAAAGAAAGACTAAAGCCAACAAAACAGCAAGCAGTGGGGAACAGCTGAAAGGAAGAGCGCCTTACTAGTAAGGAAGGGATCCATACGGTGGGCACTGCAGATGCCCAAGTCCAGAGGTTCTTTATGCAGTTTTTGGTATAGATCAACGGTAGCAAACCTATGGCACATGTGCCGCAGCCAGCTGTTATCACTGAATGCTGTAAGAGGTTCACCATCTCTGGCACAGGCGAAAGGGGGATGCTTCTGCTTGTAGTTAGGCCTCTGATGTCCAGAACGCAAGCTTCTTCATTTGCATTTCACTTATTTCAAGGCTGCTCCCATTTGTTTAGGGACCTGTTCTTTGTCCCTTGTATTCCATTAGGAATGATAGTTTGCTCAAGTTGATTATTTGGGTCCTCTGGTACGTTAACTCTTTTAGGCCCTGACTTTTAGTTTTACTTTAATGACCCAGGACCTGTGCCCTATCTGCCAAACTTCCCCTATCTCCTTGCTTTTCTGGTATATGTGTTGACAGGGACGAAACTGGAGGACATTTGGATAAATGAAATAAGCCAGAAACAAAGAGTCAAACACCGTGCTTACATGAGGTACAAATTCACAGATAGACAGCACAGAATGGTATATGACTGGGGGTTGTAGGAAGTTGTCTGGTGGTTGTAAAGTTTCTGTAATGCTGGATAGGGAAATTCTATGGACCTCTCATACCATAAGGTATATGTGTTTGACAATATTGCACTTGGAAACTCTCAAGAAGATAAATTTTTATGTTTTATTTCTTTGCTAAAATAAAAAAATTGCCTTAAGGAGTGTACCATATCAATCATTCTTTTTAATGGACGCACAGAATTTCATTGTATAGATGGGCCCTAATTATGCACCCAGTCCCCCAATTCAGTTTGCTTACAATCCCTTTTAAAGCAGTAAGATGATTATGTATTTGAGGATTTGATTTATGCTAAAATTGCTTTTAGTTGCTAAACTACTTTTGTTAGTCATAGCACAGTTTAGAGATAGGCTCTCTGTCCCCCGTAAGCACTAGGCTGTGTCTTATCTCTGAAGCTCTGTTCATTCTGCATACCTTGAAAGTCACCTTGCTCTCTACTTATCCTGAACATTCTCCTTGTGCAGGAGCCAGTTCAACACTGAAGGCCAAGTGTGTTTCTCAGACAACATGCATGACACATGAACCCAGTAACACTTTCTGCCATCATCCAGGATGAGGAGTTGACCCAAGCTTACACTTCTGGGATGGTGTTTACACGGTGCATGGTAGAAAGACCATTATGATATTAAATTATAAATATACGTCCATACCTACTGATAAGCTTAGCTTCTCCGGGACTCCCAAGAGCTCTTTTATTCATCTAGCTTCCTTCCGTGGAACTCTCTGACATGACAACTTCCTGATAAAGCAACTAAAAAGCCAACATTCCATGTTGTAGGGAACATCCAGGGTTTGGCTTTTGCACCGGGCCAACTTTGAGGTAAGCACTATTCCCACCCCACAGTAGTCTTAAGCAAGTACTTTGAATATGGGATTAATTGTATGTTTTGGCACTTGAAAGTAATCATTGTAAGGATGGGAACTTGTCTTTTATTATTGTGGTGTTCCCCCAAAGCCGCTGTCATGTGAAGCATCTCATAAACAGTACTCTGTACAGACGTATTTCACAATCTGCACGACCCAGGGCACAAGCATCCACAAGCACATGTGCTCGACTGGCAGAGAGGTTTGCTCCCATCCCGGACCATCTCCTCTCAGGCCTCTGCTATGGTGCTAGCAAAGTGCTTCATGATCCATAACTGGACCTTTCTCCCTGAACTCCAGACAAACGCCTCTTGGTACCTGCAGGGGATTTCTGAAAGGATGCCCAACTTCTGTGGGCATAGGGCTGATCTTTGGTGAAGTGCAGTGCTACGAATGAAAGATGAACAGCGAAGCCAAATCAACTCCGCCTGCACTGCTTCACCTTCTCAGTCTGAAATGCTTACTTTTAAGATCCATGGATCACTACAGATGCTCCCTGGCGCACCACTTCCGGTCCTCAGCCCTTCCTCACTAAAAGGGATTTATGAATGCTGGCTTATGAAGAGGTGAAGACTCAAGCACTCGTCAATTCTAGCCTTGTCTTGAAGCCAGTCCTGGAATGACTCAAATCTTAGTCCCTTCGCTTTCTCACTCAGGCCTGGTCTCCACCCAGACTTCCTCCACTGCCCATCTTACAGGTCAGTTGGCTTTAGCTTACACCCACCTCCGACCTTCCACTAGTATTGTGGCTCTGTCCCAACCGGACCCAATTTTCATCCTACTCCGGAACTAGGACCCAGGTCTTCGCTCCGCCCCTTGGGCCTTCTCGGCAGCCTCGCCCCGCCCCGTCCGGCCCCGCCTCCGGCCCCACGGCTCCTCCCCTCCCCC
>NW_022900925.1:6401164-6402209 GCF_012274545.1 Fukomys damarensis
CCCCGCAGAGCACTGCCCCGCGGAGGCTGGTGGACCCTGGAGGCTCGGTCCTGGTGCGCAGGAAAAAAAGCCCCTTTGCGCGAGCTGGGCCGGACTCGGGTCCCTCGTCCATCCCCAGTCGCATCGCCAGGCCCCCGGGTCCGGGCCGCACTACCAGCAACAGCCGTGGGCCCTCTGCAGCATCGCGGCCCAGGAAGGCCTGGAGTAGATGCTCAGCCTCGGCTGTCCCGGTACAGCGCTCCCAAGCACCCGCCGCCGGCCGCAGGCTCCGAGCCACGTAGGCCCCCAGGAGACGCAGTCTCGGGTCGGCGCCGGGTTCCATGTCTGCGTTCTCCGCAGCTAGCTGGGCCAGATCCTCCGCGCTCGGCATCTCGCGACCTCTGGCTGCTTTGGTTTCCGTAGCGACGGGGACGCGACCAGGACTTCCCTCCTCTCCTTTCTTCCTATTGGGCCAAGGACTCCTGACCCCTCCCCTTCCAGGCAAATAAGGTAGGCGGAGGACAGCGGGAAGGGGCGGGGTCGCGTCACTGTTGCTAGGAAACCAGCGGACGCCAGTTTGGTGGCTAGTCTGGTGGATTGGAGTTGCTTCAGGGGTACTGGGGTCGGTTAATAGTTTATTTATTAGTGGGGTGCGTGGAGGAGAGAGGAGATCAAGCATATAGATCTGTTAAGGATTCTCTTGCCCAGCATCAGATTCCATTCTTCAGAGGATTCCAGACAGTGTATATGGTATGGTCCTCTCACATTTATTCTAGATGTTTAGTTTACAAACTTAAACACGATGTCAAATCATAAAAATAGATGTACGGAAGTACAATGAAGTTTTAAAATTTGTTTTCCACGATGACGACTTAAAATTTTAAAAAAATTTAAAGTATCGTCCAATAGAATTTCTATCTATGACGAAGATGTTCTAGATATAGACTAGGTGGGCATTAAGGACATAAATGCGCTGGAGTTGAATTTTAAATTTTACTGAAAAGTAAATTGGCGCATGTAGCCAGTGGTTTTCGTATTGAACAGCGTGGCTTCATAATTTTAATGT
>NW_022900925.1:6402315-6413989 GCF_012274545.1 Fukomys damarensis
TTTTTTTTTTCAGGTTTTTGCTTTAGCCCATGTCTTAGGCTTCATGTGCCAAAATTCTCATTATGCTCTGAGATCCCTTTGATTCCTATGGGCACCCTCCCCATCAGTTCTTCTAAAATTCAGCAAAGCTCTTGAAAGTATTTGGGGTGCTCAGAGCATCTCCATCCTGCCCCCTATCTAGACTTGCCTTTAAAAGGGGGTAATATGAAAAAACCTTGCCTGACCTCAGAAATTAGCATTTGACATCAGCCAAGTCTTTCTCCATGATCAGGATAAATAATACGAGCCTTTGCATGCACAAAGAGGAAGACGTGTGGACACCAAGGAAACAGACAACTTTACCATGAGGCCTAAAGGTCTGCAGGGAGCACCCCTTTACCCTTCCACTCTGACTTTGGTCACCTCCCAGGGACGCAGTTTCTGGGCAAGATGAAAGTTTATAATGGACTTAAAAGGAATAGTAACAGAAGAGCAACTGTCAAAGACAGCTTGGCTAACAGCAGCCCCTCAGGAAAATACCAGTAGCTGAAAGGTAAAAGGATTATTTCATAATAACTAGGGAACAAGAGGTAATGTGATGAAAAAATATTCACATTAGAAAATGTATCTCTGTATCTGTAAAGAGTTTTATCATTTCCTGATTAAACAATAAGCGGACTAATTATAAGTAGAGGGAAAAGTGGTGCACTAAAAGGACCTTTACTATCAATTTGATAATTGACATTTCAAAAAAAGCATCATGGAAAAATAGAAATGTCAGAGGTTTCTTACATGTATCATAATTTTATGTAGTTTCCTATTTTTATGCACCTAGGAAGGCATTTTCGTTTTGAGGTCTAAGGCTTCCACCTGTATCAATCCTGCTCATATTTTGTGTGCAGAGTAAATCTGGGGACACTCTCTTCCAGCAAACCTTCAAATAAACTTGCGCCACTCTCACCGTGGCCTTTTTTGTTCTTTTTTTCCTTTGTTCTTTTGCTCCAATGGACATGAAAATAGAAACAAAGGAGCCCATGAGGATGACTTGTAGATGTCTGCCTGAGGATAAAGGCTCCTGAACACCACAATTCCAGTTACTGTTTTATTTTTCTCCATAAGACATTTTCTTTCTATTTTAGAAGCTGAATTGGGGGGTATCTCTATAGTCTTTATTGGAAACAATTGGCATTTTCTTTATATTATGTATGTACTTATGTAAGAAAAATAATGTATTAGGGATCTATGGCTATGTTACAAATTACCCACAAATTAATAGCTTAATAAACCAATAAACGCTTATTATCTCATTGTTTATCATGGGTCATGAATTTGAGAGCAGTTTAGCTGAGTGGTTATGGCTCATGATCTCTCATGATGCTTCAGGCAAGATGTCATCAGGGGCTGTAACATTTAAAGCTTGTAGCAGCCATTTGCAAGATGGTTAGAGGGACAGTGCTGGCCACGGGCAGAGGGGGCTTTGCTTTCTCAGCAGCGGAGCTCTCCAGTAAGTGCACGAGTTGCTTCTTAACACTGC
This sequence comes from Fukomys damarensis, assembly GCF_012274545.1. Classification (NCBI taxonomy): domain Eukaryota; kingdom Metazoa; phylum Chordata; class Mammalia; order Rodentia; family Bathyergidae; genus Fukomys; species Fukomys damarensis. The sequence continues at coordinate 6,403,829 of NW_022900925.1, forward strand.
ACTTGGCTTCTCCCAGACTCAGTAATCTAAGACAGAAATCATTCTCTCTTTTATGACTTAACCCTGACGCACACTACCATTTCTATAAATGTGAGAAGGAATACACAGTAATGGAAATGACGGAAAAGAATCACCGGGCGCCATCTTGGAGGCTGGCTACTACAAAAGGTACTGGGAAAGGTATTGAATTAGTGTAAGAAGTTCCGATTCTCATTTTTAAGATGAAAAACTTGAACTTGTTTCCATAATCATATTTTATAATAAAGATATAAATAAAATAAAGATATAAATAAAGTCTCCTTGCAACCAACTTGGATGCTACTAAATGGTCATATGCTTTGCAAACCATTCCACATATAAGGCACATTTTTGGCAGGAGAGCTCAGGCTACTTGAGAGGAGCTATGCATAAGAATATTAATAGCTGCATGGTTCATAATGGTAAAATAATGAGAAGCAAACCAAGTGATTACAACAGCTGAATGGACAAATTATGTTTTATGTTATTCATGGAATAAAATACCATACAGCAGTGCAAATGCATGGGTGATAGCCCTATGCATCAACATGGTTGAATCTTCAACCAGAATACTGAACCAAAAATGCAAGTTGCAGAATACATTCAGGGTTTTATTTATTGGAAATTGAAAACAAATTAAACAAAGGGAATTTTGTTAAAAGAACAAATGTCACGTGAAGGTACAGGATCCCAGTAATGGATGTAACTGTATTGTAGACCTACATTTACCAGTAAACTCCATAAAAAGAAAAAAAAAATAAGAACAAATATATGTAAAACACTTTTAAAAAGTAAGGGAATGATTATCACTTTTTTTTTTTTTTTTTTTGAGAAGCAATATCACCATGCTGCCCAGGGCTGGAACTTGGGAACTTCCAGGATCAGTCTTCCAAATTGCTGGGATTATAGGTGGGGAAATTGCATTTGGCATGAGATTCAGACTTTGACGACTTCTCAGCAGACCAAAGAAGTGTGAATCAATAGGGGCACACTGGCTTTTTTTTTTTTGGTACCGGGGATCGAACTCAGGTCCTTACACTGGCAAGGTAGGCGGTGGAACTGCTGAGCTAAATCCCCTGCCCCACACTGGCTTTTTAAAGTTCCTACTAATGTTTTATTTCTTAACCTGGCTTATGAGTTTTCATTTTAATCATTCTTCTTAAACTGTACACTTATATTATGTACTTATTTGTATACCTATGATATCACTCCAAATAAAGAGTAAATAAAAAGGAAATGCATCATTCTGTGGGCTCTGAATATTGTGGGGAAATTCATTCCAGTTACTGAAAATAAATAGATTATCAGTCATTTTAACGCTCAAAACTCATTATATTTATGAAATTACAAAGAAATATCTTTACAATTAAATTTTATAGTGCAGTATATTACTAGTGGCTTCTTTATCATCAAATCTAGTAGGCACTTTCAGCCTTTATCTTATTTCTCTTCATGGCCCTGTTTAACCCAGTTGACGCCATATGGTGTCAACTTATTTCTTTTTGCTTTATAACAAACACTCTCTCAGTTTTTCTTCCACCAGTGTGGCCACTTTTCTTAGTTTCTTTGACTACTTCCTCTCTGTCCCTTCAATGTTAAGTGTTGCTTAGGCATCTGTTTCTTATCCTCTAGTCTTCTCACTTTAAATTCTCTACCTGAGGAATTTATTCACTCTACACAATTCTTCCTTTTATGCTAGAGCTTCCCACATCCTTACCTCCAGTCCAGACTGGGTAGATACAGACTTTTAAGCTTGCACCTGTTTTTCCCTCAAGCCTCTATAGAAATTTTTCCATCGCTTTCTGGAATACGGTGTGGAAGAGAAGTCTGAAGCTAGTTTGATCTTTGTAACTTTGTAGGTAATCATTTCAACACATAAGGATTTTTTTCTTTTCCTGTTTCATTTTTGGAATTAAAAAAAAATCTAGGAGAGAACTAAAATTACATTGAATCCATTTCTGCCTCAAATTGAAAAAGCCCACTCTGTTCTCATAATGAAACATTTCTTCACAGCAGGAAAAATTATTGTACGGAATCTTGGATTACTACTTGTTTTCTGTTTGGACTTTCTGGTCTGGCTTTCTGGGGATGTAAGCTGATAGAATGTGCTAACAGTTATTAGTGAGAAATACATTTTGAGACATTAATTGAAGTTTTATATTCTTCTGAATTTTAATATTAACCTACAATTCTCCACACAGTTAGTTAGCAACATTTAATGTCTCAGGAGATTGTGGATACAACTTAAAACTGTGACTGAATAGTTTTTAAACACACAACAGAGGCAATAACTGCAAAAGCCATGTTATTTATTTATGTATTTTGTAATGGCTAAGCACTTAGAGGGAGAAAACTTTTGTTGTTGTACTCCTTTCTTTTAATTTAAGAACTTGACTTTGAATACACTGGCGAGTGAGTATCTAGAGCGTATTTGCTAAATCTCTGATGGATCAGAATGCATGCTGCTATGGTGAGCAGATTTCCTTACAGAGAAGAGTGGATGGAGAAGTAAAGCAGAGGAGTGGGAAAGACCTTGGGTATGGCTGCAGGATTCTTGATCCTTTGAGTTATACCTAAGTAAGAGGATAAAATGGCAGAGACTGCAGAAATACATGAGTGTTCCAGATGAGGGGACACTTGAGCTTTGCTCTCCAGAGGAGTCTCAGAAACCCGTATGCATGTGAAGAAGCTTTTGTGTCTTTATATTGGCTTTCCTCTGTGACCTTACACCCTTGGTGTCTCTCTGGGCGCCCAAATTTTCTCCTCTTATAAGCATATCAGGCAGATGGAAATAGAACCCTAAAAGCCTTCATTTTATCTCACATGATAACCTATTAAAGGCTCTATCTCCATAATACAGGCACATTTTGAGGTAGTAGACATTAGGACTTCGATGCAGGAATTTTCTGGGGATATAATTCAGCCCTTCGTTGATACCATAATGAAGTAGCTTTAGTTTAAATATAGACAAATAAGAATATATTTTGGAAACAAATGTTACCCATCTGAGAACAATTAAAGACTAAGTTATTCAGAGCTTTGCTATAGATAAAGAGTCTGCTGCTGTCATATGCAGTTTGGTGCAGATTCAAAGGCAAGTCAAGGACAAGAAAAGATTTGGGGCTAGAGAACTGTAAGGGTCAGGGTGCCCTGATTGGAGGCTGTTGGCACAAAGGAGGAGATGGGCTTACCCAAAATGGGTATCCTGTGTGATTAAGGGAGCTTATTTGGCTTCCTCCAGTTAGTCCTAAACTAGAAATGAGATAAAAATGAGAAAAGCTGCCCAATATTTATCAAGTGCTGACCATTTGAGGTCCATTAATACAGCACATATTTATTTATTTTTTATGAAGTATTGGCAATTGAACTCAGGGACCACTGAGCCCTATACCATCCCCATCCTCCTTTTAAATTTTGAGATAGAATCTTGCTAAATTGTCCATCCTGGCCTTGAACTTGCAATTCTCCTGTCTCATAGCTGGGATTACACCTGGGCACCATCTCACCCAGCTGTATATTCAGTCTTTAATCCATAACTCTCTCTCTCTCTCTCTCTCTCTCTCTTAAATCGGATCTGAGCTTTGTGATCTTCTAGTGTACATTTACCAGAATCCAATTTATGTTCAGCCTTATTGTTTTATGAAAGTTTCTGTTTCCAATTCTAGGAGGGAGTGAAATATTACTTTGGCCCTTTCACGTACTTGGCACACATGAAGAAAATAGGGAGTCAGGAAATTTGACCCACTGCCAGTTATTGCAAATAGAACTCTACTGGAGAACAACCTTGCCTACTTATTTATATGAAGTCTATGACTTTTATCCCACTAGCAGCACGAAGATGAATTGTTGTAACTGTGTGGAGAATATGTGGCCCAAAACCTAGAACATTTATTATCTGACTCTACAAAAAAAGTCTACCAGCCTCTAGTTTGCATTAGCAACTACCTAATCTTTTGGTTGGTAAAGACTCAGGTGGGGAAGCTATAAAACAGTTTCTGTTTCATGAAGTAAAACTCAGTATGTGTAAAATACAAATCTGTATACTCTTCCTGTAATGGCTCACATTTTTTATGTAGGAAACTACCGTACCACACACTACGTCACATTCAACCCTATTCCCAGTCCAGATACTTCTAGGAAAGATTTAGCAGTCCCCAGCTCAGTGTCTGAAGCATTTGACTCAGCCTAAGCTCTGATCATTGTGTGCCCCTGTCACTAATGTGCAGATAGGTGTGTGATTCCATCGGGAGAGTAGAGTCAAACCCAAAGTTTAGTTTGGACGTTGGGGTAAAGGAGGGCTTTCTATTTCCTACTAGTGGACCTAGTGGGATGAAGGGCACAGCTGATGCAGCAGCATTGGTTGCATGAGGGGAAGGGCTATATGGGAATAGAGCTAACACCTGGAACAGGGGTCAAGGGGTGGAGAAGAGAGGGCAGGTCCTGAGGACAGTGTTTGAGCACTAAATTCAGTCTTCACACTGGTCTTTTAGTTTGCACAAGCCAGGACATGTCCTCCCCAGGAAGACAGCTTGAATTTTGTTGTCTGTCCCTCTTAAATAAGAATCACAAATAGTGCAAGTGGCAAGTGAAAAAATTCTTCAAGACATTTGTTGAGAAGAGGGAAGGAACCCTTCAAAAGAGACAGTTGAGAGAAAAAGATCATAAAGGGAATTTGCTTTCTGAGACAACTATTTTGAAGACGTAAAGGGTAGACCTCCAATTTCTTTGCTTTTGCATGAAGGCAGTAAACCAGAAATTAATATAGGCGGATTTCTCTGTGTTTGTTCATTGTTCAATGTTTAATTCCTGGAAGGATGAAAAATACTTATTTAATTAAACATGCTAAACAATAACAATCCTTGCTTGACTTTCACTGTACTTGTCTGGCAGAAATATATTATGAAGAGTTGATGAAGCTATTTTAAAAAATGAGTTCCACACTCTACTTAATTATAATAATCTATATCGTATAACTGTGCATTTTCCACCCTGGGATATGGGTAGGCAGATCAAGGAATGCTGTAGAACGCACACCTGGGCTCTTTATTCAGTTGTAGGGATTCTTTGAGCATGGGGTGAGCTTTAGTTCTTAAAAATGGCCTCCTTGTTTGGAAGGAAATTATACTTCTTAGAATCCTAGGGGTCCAGGCTTTCTGGTGGTGCTGGGCTTATAAATTTGTGTAATATATATTCATTCGTGAATTCAAGAGTGAATGAATTAATATATGCATTGTCAAATGCTTGAACAATTATGTTCACTTCTGGGCTTCCAGATTGGTAGGCCCATTGTCCACTGAGAGGAGCTGTTTGAGGGGTTAGGGATGAACGCACCTTGAATATACTGCTTTCCACACCAGTGATGCTTAACTGTAGCTTCTCCTTAACACCATCTGGGTATCCTGTATCGACAGGAGCTGAGGGTATAGCTCAGTGCCAGAGCATATGTTCTACATAAAAGAGGTCCTAGGTTCAATCCAGCATGAGAATAAAACAATGATCATCAGGCCCTACCCAAGTACAACTAAAGGAGCATCTGGGGTAGAGTCTCTATTAAGAATTGGCATACATGTTGAAAGATTTCTAGGTGGTTCCAGCCGGTTGACAGAGTAGAGAATTATTGCTCTATTGGGAAGCCTTTCCTTCTATAGGACCAATAGAAGTACTGATGTGCCTTCCTTTAAAAAAAAATAAATATATATATAATTTTTATAAAATGAATATATCATTTACTTGCTTATGCAATTATGAATATAAATGTATATTCATTCTTCCACCTTAAATACAATAGGAAAACAAAAAGGAAAGAAGGAAATGGAGTCATGTGTTAGAATAAATCCTGTTAAGAATGCCAGGTAAACACTGAAAATTCATAATAGACTCTTGATTCCTTGGCCTGCGCTGTCTTCCTATGGCAGAAAGGCCAGATCAGAGAATCAGAGATCTCTCCCTCCCTCTCCTTCCCTCTCTCTCTTTGTAAGTCCTGTCTTTATTGGTTTCTGTCTATTCCTGCCTCCTTTCTTTTCTTCTAATCTTATTTACACAAAACTGTAGAGGTGACAGAAGTCCTAAGAGAAGACTAAGTACTATTTCCTGTTACTCTTTTAAGATCCCCTTCAGATCCAGAGGCCATAATTAAAATGACTTGCTCTGAAACAGGAAGCCATCCCAGCCCTAAGAAGCCCTGTGACATAATGATTATGTTTGTTTTGATCAGCAGCTGTTCCAGTGGTACTCAAAGTATGACCCTGGGCAGGAAGGTAGAGGGGCAGCATGTGGAACTTTTAAAACAATGCAATTTTCTGTCCACACTTCAGCTGTACTATAGAGGAACCTGGGGGTTAGTCTAAGCTAATGTGTTTCTTGAAGGCTTTCAGATAATTCTGACCTATGGTGAAATTGGCGAACCAAGATCCATAGGAGAAAGTCTCACTGGCTTCCTCTTCAAAGGCCTCTGCCTTGGACAAAAGAAATCTTCCAATCTCTGAGTTCACAACAGGTTTTATCCAGGGAAATAATGCTACACGCAGAATGAAACAACTCCAAACTTCAGACACTTAGGTAGAAATAAACAAAGACCAACCAGGTGATAACCACCTGAGGATATTTATTCAGAACTTACTGTATCAAGGAAGAAGCTACTGTTCTTTGTGTTTGGCAGATACCCAATGGCAAGCAAAAGAGTGGTAACACACAGTAGAATAAAGGAATGGCTTTAGATGTGCCATGATTGGTGGTTTTTGGCTTTGAGAAGCCAGAGGGGTCCTCACTAGAAGAGGTATATCCTTGTGATTAGTTAGAGGTGCATAGTTGGCTTTCTGTGGTTGATCCTGAGTTGGAAATAGGGGGAAAATGGGGAAATTATCAGTTATTGACAGCAATGTTTAATTTTTTATATGTCAACTTGCCTGGATTATAGGATATTTATATATATAGCTCATAAGCCATTACTTCTGAATATGTCCATGAGGATATTTTCTAAAAGAGATGAACATTGGAATTGGTGGACTTTCTATATAAAGTAAATGTCCCTCCCCCTTGTGGATGTGCATCATTCAGTCATTTGAGGATCCAAACATAACTCAAAGGTGGACAAGCTTGAATTACCTCTGCCTAACCGCCTGAGCTGGAGGACTGATCACCTCACCTCTGCATGCCTGATGTTTGGGCCTTCAGACCCAGGCTAGAATCTCCACCATTGGCTCTGTAGCTCTCAGGCCTTCAAAATACGGTACCAGTTTTCCCAGGTCTTCAGCTGGCAGAGGGTGTCTTGGGAGTTTTGTTTTTACCAAAGAATTCTAATTCTGGAAGATAATATAATATGAGGCATTCTTCCTCCTTGATTCCCCTCCACAACCTGGGTGGTAAAGCAAGCCAAGGTAAAATCTGTAGAGATTTAGAAAGAAGCTTGGGAATATCAGTACAGGAAACAGTAGTTGATATTTACCGAGTTGAGTTGAAGCGTTTACAGACCTAAATGGGAAGGCTAAAGGCCCTGTGCTCTGAGAGATGGGGAAGCTTGGGTGAAGACAAGGCACCCTAAAGGCAGGCCAAGTGTGTTGTATGTGAATGCAAATGGCTCATGGGACTTTGATTTCCCTAGGCGGAATTACCCTATGTAGGGAAGTGAGTGGGATCAACATGGTTCAATGAACCATCAACACATTTGTAGGCAACTCTTAAAATAACATTTAGATATTTCCAATAAGTGGAAAAGAATGAGACTCTTTCCATTTCCTACGTTTTGACAAATGAGCAGGCATATCATTTACATAGAATTTCTCTATAGACAGAATTTATTGAGTGCTTACATGTCTATGGTTCTCAACGCTACTAAAACTCTTCCACCTTCAATGCTCTTGCAAGAGGGATATTATTAGTATTCCCTGTCTACAAATGAAGAAAGGCCCCAAGAGTAAGTAACTTCTTAGTGTAATTCAGCTGGCTGGTGATGTTGCAAGCAAGTTGATTCCCAAGTCTAAACTTTTAAACTTCACCAGAATGTCTACATTTAGGGAAAATAGTGTATGAAGAAAATTCCACACCCAAGAGGCAGGATTCATAGCCCTCAGGGTGAAACAGCAGCTTTCATGACTGTAACATAAACACAACATGTGACTGAAAAAAGCCCGAGAGAGGGAGGTTGGGAGGGAGAGATCTCTGATTCTCTGAGCTGGCCTTTCTGTCATGTAAAGACAGCTCAGGCTGAAGAATCAAGAGTCTGTTATGAGGGAAGTTGGAAGTGTAGGAGGTGGACAGTTCAGATGTATGAGCAGGGCTGGTAGGTGTCCAGGGAGAAGTGCCTGTTATTATGGCTTGTATCTCGGTGTCCCCCACAGCCTCACACAATCCTCAGTGGAACTTTTGAGAAGTAGCTTGATCTACTGTGTGTGATGCTGGGATCAAGGGTGTGTTATTACCAAAGTAGTGCACTGATTGGTTTGGCATAGTTCTGGGTAGGATTAAGAGTGCCACACCCTGGTGTGAGTGCTACACACGCTAAGGGACAGAAAGAAGGCTAGTGTGGCTGCTTGTCACTTGCTGCTTGCTGCCTGATGCCTTCTGTCTGCCATAGACGTTCTCTTCTGCCCCTCTGCCATCCCACCCTGCCTTAGAACCAGCCAACTATGAACTGAAACCTCTGCAGTGAGCCAAATAAACCATTCGTCCTTTAACATTGGGTGTTGGGTATTTTGTCTCAGCAATGAGAAAAATAACCAAAGCACTTGTTTTGTGTGTGTGTGTGTGTGTATAAATATTTATACATTTACACACACACACACATACACACACGCACGCACACACATACATAAATTACTTGTCATAGGACACAATGTGTTTATGACCCTGAACTTTACTGAAGAGGAATTAGAAGCAAATGTATTTCTAACAGCTTTATTGAGTTGTAAGTAACACCCAGCAAATTACTTGTGTGTGAATTATATGATGTGATAGATTTTGATATGTGCATATTCCAATGAAACTATCAACATAATCAAGACAGTGAACATGCTTCTCAAAGTTTCTTGATGCTAATATGTCACCTTTTCATTTTCTGACTGCCACCCACCAGAAATACTGATTTGTTTTATATCTCTCTAGATTGTTTACATTCTCTGTAATTTTATATAAATGAGATCAAGCAGCTTGGTGTGGTGGGGCAGGCCTGTAATCACAGCACTCTGGAAGTTTGAGGTAAGGGGATTTGAGAGCCTACCCTGGGCAATTTAGGGTCTTAGGGAGACCCTATCTCAAAAAATGGAGAGAGAGAGAGAGAGAGAGAAGAGAAGAGAAAAGAAAGGGGAGCAGGCAGTGAATGTAACTCACTGTGAAGGCCTTGGGTTCAATCCCTAGTGCTGCCAAAATCAAAAACAAAAATCAAAACAAGCCAATGTTATTGTGTGTATCAAAGTCTATTTTTTTAAATTGGTGAATAGTATACCCTTGTATAGATTTGCTACACTTGTTTTTGATTCATCTGTTGATGAACATTTGGGTTGTTTTTAGCTTTTGATTATTGTAAGTTTCTATATACAAGTCTTTGTATGGATGTATGCTTTCATTTCTCTTGGGTCAATACTAAGGACTAGAACGGCTGGATCATATAGTAGATGTGCTTATCTTTGAAAAAAATCCTGCCCAACCGTATTCCAAAATGGTTGCACCATTTTGAATTTGACCTAGCAATGAATGAGAGTTCTAGTTCCTCTACATCCTTACCAATCCTTACATTGGTAGTTCCTTACCATCCTTACATTGCTAGGGACAGTCTTTTTAATTTTCACCATTTTAATAGAGTGCAATGGTATCTCACTGTGCTTGTTTTTCACATTCCCATATTCTTATTTGAATTCATGCATATTTTGTAAAGTGTCTCTTCAATATTTTGTCTCTCTTCTGTTTGGGCTGTTTGATATATTTACTCTGGGGAACTGTTTATATATTCTGGATACAAGTCTTCTATCAGATATATGACTTGCAAGTATTTTTCCCCAGGTTATAACATCTCTTTATCCTGTAAACTCTTTTCAAGAAGTAAGCTGGGAGTAATCATATGGCTCACCTTGTCTATTTCTCATCTTGGATCATTTGTTCCTGAGATCCAATTTTTTTGAGGCTGTTGTTTCATACACATATATTTTTTTT
>NW_022900925.1:6415767-6451561 GCF_012274545.1 Fukomys damarensis
TATATATATATATGCACAGTATTTTACTTCCTTTAGGTGGGAGGGTAAATCCAGTAGCAATTATTTCATTTTGTATTGAAGTAGAAGCCCCTGAAAGCAATAATTTTGAAATTTTAATTATATAAGGGACGCTCTACAAAGATCTTTTAATTGACAGGAGGTATAACCATTGCAAATGTCTAGATTTTGGAAGAATGCAGGATTGTTTGGTATAGTTATTTTCTGAGACAGTAGGAGATTTATGTAGTTATACGGCTAATCACACATCCCTCATACCCAATCATTTATTGAACTTTTATTGACCTTACTGTGTGTTAAGAGCTTTACATGTTTTGGTTTGTTTTATGCTCACACATCTCTATGACTGAGAACAATTGTAACCTCCATTTTACAGACAACATGACTGAAGCAAGACTTTAAATGTAAAGTCTCTAGATCGAAAGTTGCCCAGCTCTCAAGACAAAGTCTTCCATTTTCCTATGGTACCATTTGCCTTTCAAGGAGAGATTTCTCCCCAGTGAGTTTTATGCTCACAAGTGGTAGATGACACAGACAGCATACATGTATTGACTGACAAACATCCTAAAAAACTAAGAAAACAGAGAGATCTTGTATTATTCAGTGTGATCAGCAAGGTTCATCAAATGAAACAGCATAGGATAGCATTTCAGATCCAAGGTGCTGCTTTATTGGGCCAAATTGTTTTCTGATGTATGTTGCACAACCTATGGCTTATCTGGGACTATGGAGCTTACCTGGGAATGGAGTTTACCTTGATTTCTGTAGTGAAACAGCAGAGAGTGGTGCTTGGCCTAGTGTGGCCTGTAGGCAACCTCATTTTCACTGCCCATTTCATCAGTTTCTAGGAATAAACTAAAATATACATCAGCATCAAGAGATGGGCTTTTCAATTTATTGGTCTTCATGGGGGTAACAGATTGGTACAGCTGAGGAAGTAGCCCATGAAAATGTTGGCAGAACTGTAAGATTGTTCTATGCTCCACTGATTTCCCGATAAAAGAACACCGATACTCATGGCTGACCGCAGCTTCAATTATGCCCCAGAAAATAATTGATGTTTGGCTTCCAAAGAATAGGGGATCTCCTTTTCAGACTCTCTTCCTCTTATGTCCAATCTGGAATCAGAGATAAACCTCTGATATGAAGGCCAAATTCTAGGACACAGCCCCAGTCGTAATGGGTTAGAACTTTCAAAGGACTTAAACATTGAGTGAACTATAATGATACCCTTTCTTCACAGGTCTCAAGAAGAAGACAGGGGAAGGATGACTCACAGTGGAGAGAGGAGCCAACCACTTTAATTTCACCTGGGCTGTCTGCACTTCCCTTTCCCATCTTCCCTCTACACCCCCTGTCCCAAGACATATACTTGAGCATGCTTATTCATAATATATGCTTATTCACTTATTCACAGTGTTAAATGATATTACACTGGAGTTGTTTTCTAAAAGAAAGCCAAGCCATAGTCTCTATTTCTTCCTTTCTTATAAGGTATTTCTCCCCCATGGCTAGCATAAACTGACCCAGGGAATGCCTTGAAATGGTTTTGCCTGGGTTTGCTAACCCCTGGGCATTCTGATTTGGACAATTGTATCCTCAATTTAAGAAAAGTCTCTTCCTCTCTTTTATTTTTCCTTCAGTTCTTAATCAAAAGAGTATTCCATGTGTTTCAGCTGCATTCACTAGACTTCAACATGGCCCAAGACAATAATGAATATTTCTTTCTTTTATTCTCTTCTTGTTGCCTAAATTTCTCTCCTAAGATTTTGAAATGAGAGGTTGCAGTTTGAGGGAGAGATGGGGGAATTTTTTGCCCTTCATCTTTCATCTTGCTGCTGTATTTTTGTTGACGGACAACATGACTTCTTAGTGACACAGCTTCTCAGGAGTTTCGAAGTACTCAGTGAGAGCAAATAGGGACCCAGTTCAGAGTCTTCAGAAGCTTTACCGATCTGTGAGGGGCCATTGTGGAAGTGATGTCCCAAAGCCAGCTCAGGGAACCCAAGATTTTTGAAAGATTATATAGTTAGGCTTTGCCCATATTGTACTATGAACACTCTTTACTCTAAAAAATCTACATCCCATGACCTACCAGGAGGAAAGATTTGTCCCCAGTTTTTAATATCCCAGGGAAATTTTTATATCTAAAAGTTCTATCTTTTTTTTTTTTGACAAGGTGTTCCTTTGTAGTGTACACTGGCCTTGAACTCATTATATAACCCAGGATGGCCTTGAATTTGCAATGATCCTCCTGCCTCAGCCTCCCAAGTGCTGGGATTACAGTCATGTGCCACTATGCCTGGCTCTTCTAAAAATTCTTGTCCATATACTTTGGATTCATGAAATGCCCAGGCCATTCTTCTTAGCTCAAGGAATTACTCATTTATTGGTGACCGGTCTTTCAAAATTTTAGGTGTCATACTGAATATTCAGTATCAGTAGTTAAGAGCTGCTGCAGGCCTGGGGAAGTAGAGAATCCTGGCTTTATTCAATTTAGAGATCATGTATTTTAAGTCAACCAGCAAAACCATGGTTCACAGAGATTCTGTGGTATCTAGAACTCACTGGCTTTAGAGTGTTTGCTTTTTAAATGCATTATTTGACATTGTTTTAAAAGTAACACATTTTATCATTAAAAATATAAAACATTAGCCACTCTGAACTGAATGCTTTGCTAAAGCTAAAAGGTAAAAAAATGTGGAGTTAGATGGGGATTATTCTCTCCAATGCAACACAGACCTCACCACTTCCTAAACTACATAATTGTGGTCTTATAAGGGTACAGTATGAACTGAGCAGACTCAGGAGGCTATGCACTTTCTAAAGGAGACAGCTGCCACTCATTCAGCCCTTTGACTTCTGTCGCAACACGTAATCTACCCATTTCCCAACCACAAGTAGGCCTTTACAGGAAAATGTACAGGAAAACTGTCCTGGGAATAAGGAAAAAAAGTGCAAAGATACAAGTAGGATGGTGACAGACATTTCCCCTTAAAGTGTATGCCCCACAGAGTCCCTCCAAGTTATACTCTAGTCTACCTAAATTAAGCTGATATTTGTACAAATATTGTGGCTTCTTTGTAGAAAATGCTGTACCTGACAATGATTTAAAACATTTGCTATTCAAATTAAGTTCTCTAGCCTTTCAAAATTTAAAAGAATATATTTTATTTTTTTCCATTAAAAAGTAATGCATGCTTGTTATAGAAAATCAGGAAATTAATGAAAGTGATAGAAAATTTAAAAATTCCCCCTAATCTGGGGAAATTTTCTTGTAGTTGTGTTGCCACACAGACTCAGAAACACACACACACACACACACACGCACGCACGCGCGCATGTATAAATATATGCATACGTACATTAATATGTAATGAGCTTGTGATATTTTAACACTACATATACTGATCATTTTGTGAATGTGAATAATGTATGCTCAATACAGAAGACTATGGGAGACCCCTGCATAGATCCTGACCTCCTGCTGGGTGCTACAGTGCATGGCAAGAAGAATTACATAATGACAGAGAGGGAGAACTAGGATGACCATTACTTGATAAGCAAAGGCTTGAGCAAGCGAGGGCTCTGGCCAGCCAAAACTATCAACTTTTATTGGTGACACGATCATTGTTAAGATGGGGAAAGGGGACTACATGTAGGGGATGAGTGCAGTTACTGACACAGGCAAGGCTTGTAAAAGAGACAAAGCATTTCTGTGTTAGGCTTGGAATGGAATTTGGACAAGTTACTCTGACTTCGGCTGTGTGTTATCTCACCCTTTGGTCAGACACACTTGCTAAAATAAGCCAACTGAGGTGGTAACTCTTTACATGCTGCACTGCTTACAGCCTGCTTTGTGCATGATCAATGGGGTAGTCTGTAGAAAGTACAGAAAACAAAGCAATATAATGAAATCACTATACACACATTCAATCCATACCAGAGTAATCGCAGTCCTATATAGAAGTTAGATAGCAAAAGGGATTTGTGACAAATATAATCTTCTGCTAAATAGTATTTTGTCTACTTAAAAAACAAAAACAATGATGATCATTTATTGTGAATTTTAAATAATAAGAAAATAACTCAGTATACCTAAATGACAAGTCTATTGCTCTCTGTAAGTAAAATTTTAAGGACAAGAAAAGCTCTAATTTGGTGGATCTCCTAGTACAATACTATCATTCCCCTCTCACTAAATCCATGTTCTGTGGTAGAGTTCTAATGATCCCTTTGAAGTGCCCTCTACTTCCCATGGTCCCTGGGTTGGTCAGCTTTCCATTGTTGAGACAAAATATCTGAGAATAACAACTTAAAGGAGAGCGGGTTTATTTGACTCACAGTTTCAGAGGTTTCCATATGTGGTCAGCTGCTTCCATTGCTATTCGTTAGACCTGTAGTAAGGCAAAAATATCAAGGCAGAAGAGAGTGGTAAAGGAATGTTGCTTACCTTAGTGCAGCTAGGAAGCAGAGAGAAAGAGAAAGAGCCAGAGAGAAAGGTGCCAGGGATAAAATATAGTCCCCAATAGCATGCTCCCATGATCCACCACCTTCAACTAGATCTGATTTAAAAATCCCTTAAGCCCTCACAATCCAAACACTTCTCTAGCTCAACCTTTGACCATTGCTGCACTGGGGATCAATTACCCAACACATGAGTTTTTGGGAGACACTTAATTGTAAATAACACAGTCTCTCGGTGGCTTCTCCTTCTCCTCAGGATGAGTCCAAATTCCTTGGCAAAGGGGCATATGGTAATTGCTCCCCATAAGAGATGGAGTGAGGATTGATTGCATGCAAGGTAGTCTGGAATACAGCCTAATGCACAATGAGCATTGAATAAATGTTGGCTGCTTTATTATGCGCTTTTACCACTTTGGTGCTTTCTTCCTATTGTGTGGGACAAGGGTAAGAGTAGCTTCTGATTTATATTATTAATTAATATAAATAATAATATATAACAATATTATTGATTATTGGGAAGGAAATATTTTCTCTCTACAAGTTTCAGTTTGGAAATTAAGAAAGATTCCCCTTGGTCTGATCTGGCCATGTGTTTATGCTGGTGTCTGGGGTAGGATCGGAATCTATTTTCAGGAAATATGGGTGATACAGGATGGGGGAGGGCAAGATGATGGCGGACAAAGACTCAGATGTTCCTGAATCCCTTCTCCTTTCCATCCTATCTTGTTTTCTTTTGAAGTTTTTTCTGTTCTTGGTTTTTAAAAGCCTGTCTCTTGTCACATATTAAGTATGCCATGTAGTTACTCATCTGTATTTTATGCTTCTCCATCGATTCTTTAGCAAAACTCCATTTTCCTTAATCTGGATCATTTTGCATAATTTCTATCCAGATATAACCAGGTATTACCTGAATAACCATATGCCAAGCAAATAAACCTAGGTGACAGCAATAAGCAACTTGGTTTTCTTAGAAAATAAATCATTTGGTCACTTCTCTACCTTAATAATTAATACAGCCGATCTACTATAATATTAACTTCCAATTGACTATAAAACTAAAGTTTCTTCCAGTCCTTCACGCAGGCTTGCTTTGGGCTGACCAGCAGCCGTGGCGAAAGGGGAGCTGCTTCTCTTTTCCCTCTGCCTGAGCGTCCTCTTCTTCTCGCCCTCCCCGCCCTCCCCGCCCCCACATTTCTTCTGCAGCTTCTTCAACAATGGCGTCTATGGTAATTGCTACCTATAAGAGATGGTGTGATGATTTGATTTCTTAATAATACTGCTCCCGCACCCCCCAACACTTCCGCATTCTCTTTCTTTCTCTTTCCAGTGTGCACCAGGCTGCCTCTGGGGGCTTTGCGGGGGATGGTATTGCAGCAGATTAATTGCAGAAGTAGACATTAAAATTTGGTTATTTTCTAATAATGTTCTTTCAAATTGATTAAAGAACTTTGCAAAATTATGAATCAATTTAACCTTCTCACTATTAATTTTTTGTAAAATGTAGCTATTTCTCATAAAATATGTTACATTAACATAGCATGGATGTATTATAAAATGAATTAACAAATACATCTTATTTATGTATTTATCTTTTATTGACAGCATAATTGTACATCTTTACAGGGTACAGTGTGATGTTTCAGTACACATATGCATTGTGTAATGATCAAAAGATATTTAGGTCCTCTACCATCTCAAATATTTCTCATTTCTTTATGACGAAAACATTCCAAAATCCTCAATTCCAGCTATTTTGAAGTATGTAATACAGTATCCTTGATTATAATCACCTTTTTGTGTAATAGAAAACCAAACTAATTTCTCCTATGTGCTAATAAATATCTTTGACTTTTTGCAGTGCTGGGGGATGGAATCCAGGGTTGTATTATGCTAGGCAAGTCTATCAATGAGCTACACCCCCAACATGTATTTCAAATGTAATAAATGTATATAGATTTGTGCCACACAAGAAAAATCTTGTTGGGGTCCCCAATACTTGTTAAGAGTTTAGTACCTCTTTCAGATGCCCATTCAGGGCACCTGACTTCTGTGTATCACACAAGGGATGTGTGCCCAGAGTTGAAGGGGGCCTCTTTCTGGGTAGTTCCTGTCTTCCTACCATTTCTAAGCTCCCTTTGCTATGATATGTTGGTATGGAACACTCAACAGGAATTTACTCCCCAGAGTGTGGGCAGGAAGCTCAGCTAAGTCCGTTTTGCCCTCAGATCCTCCAGTCCAGCTACTTTCCTGTGATCACTCTCTTCCATCCTTGTCAGCCCATCCATCCCATGGTGAGCATTAGGTGTGGGCTGTCTATGAGACCCAGATACCATTTTCTCATCTTTGATTTTTCCCACAGTTTTCCCCAGTACAGGAAGGTATTTCTCCATCCTACATAGCAGAATACACTGCTCCCACGTCTCATGTCCCATCTACTCCATGGCTTATGGTAAAAAGTCAAGCTCTGCAAACTGGACTCATTGGTACTCAAAGGTCAACTTTCAAAGATAAAGGAAAGACTTAATCTTTTCACTAAGTGAATTTCATAGTAAGTGTGTGATCATTTGTGTTCTCCGGATTTAAAAAAGTCTATTTTGAAAGTGAAGTGAACCAAGATGTCTTTCTCTGGTCTCTGTCTACCTTTTCCCTGAGAGTAGCATAGATGGTGGTTTACTGTTGCTTCACTTGGTGGAGAGAAAGAAAAAAAGAGGAAACCACCAGAATTTCAAGTCATTACCCTGTTATAGGAAATAAATGAGTGTGATTCCATTGAATTCATGGTTAGTCTGTCCTGTTCACTGTCATCTCCAGAATTCTGAGAGGGAACTAAAAAGAGTGTGCTCTTTTATGGAATATTTTCTCAACACTTCAGGGATGTTGCACTACAAAAACACCATAAGCTTAAAAACAAGAAACGGTAACAATTGCATACTTTACAGAGAGACTATTTCATGTATGTGTTCACCCTACACTTACTTTCTGAAAATAATTCTCAGGGTGAATGACTGCAAGCATTTTATAGTGTGTTTCTAAGTTTCCCCGACTATAGCTTATGAGACCAGGGGTAGACACAACCCTAATATGAAAGATTGCATTTTCTAAGAAGAACCCTAGCAATAACTTTCATAGACATGTCTTTAAAATAAAGTGAACTGGCCACACTTCCTTCAACCAGGTTCCGCCCCCTTGAACCTGGGCAGAACCTCACAATTGTTTGAACTGGAGAGTGTGTTATTACACGATGTCTGAGACTACATCATAAGGTGATGTAATTTTGTCCTGGGTTTTTCCCTAGCTATTTCCCTCCCTCCTGCCTATCTCTCTTCTTCTTTCTGGGCACATTCTCTTGGAACCTAGCTGCTCTGTACTCTATGAGAAATCCTGCTGGAGAGAACACATGTAAGCAGTCCAGATGATGACCCCTTTAAGGTCCAGCTGACAATCAGCATGAATAGCCAGTCAGACATGTGAGTGAGGAAGCCTTTGTGATGACTCCAGCTTCAGCCACCATCTGATTGCAACCATGTAAGGGACCCTGAGTAAGAACTGTTTGGCTGATTTATTTGGCTTCCAGAATCATGAGAAATAGCAATAAATAATTTTTATTGTTTTCTGCTATACATTTCGGGTGCTTTGTTTCGAAACAATGGCCCACTGATACACAAAGGGAATTGTGGGTATTTTTGTGCATTCTCCTAACAATTTTGGAATCGAGCTACAGAGAGCTTCAATCAACTCGTCACAAAGGTCAAACAGGGAAAGCTGTGGAGACTTAATGGGTGGTAGGTGCATTTCGACCAGGTTTTTAAATGCACATGAGAAAAGTTACACACACACAGATGAAACCTTCATACTGAAGGAAATAAGGGAAGGAAGAAGAGAAGGAGAAAGAGAGACAGAGACAGAAAGTTGTCATGGTTTGAATGACTTTCTACTTAGCTTTTGTGAGACGGTTACAGTATATATTCAAGCCTTATGTCTTATGTGCTGTTTTATACACAGTAATGATAATTGAGAATAATTGTATTCTCATTATTTGCCTCACATAATTTAATTCTTGACACTGATGAATCATGGATAAGAAAACCACTCATTTGAAATGGTGGTGGGCATACTACTGGCTTCACATGTTTCAGCTGCAAAACAGTTTTATCTGACTTAAGAAATGAGAACACTTTGAAGGTTTTGCTGGTTTCTCTATTACTTGGAAAAGGAGAGTTTTGTAGCTGTAAACTCTCAATCTTTAAGTACAATATCACTGTTTGCCGCTAGTTGACCATTTCTTGTTCTCCAACTTCCTGGAAAATGAGGGAATCATATTTCCCCACCTCTCTATGATCGAATGGGACTTTGTTACCAGATCTAGCCTAGAAGACGTGAGTACAAATAATGTATACCACTCTGGGCTTCTCCTAATTGTCTTGGCCAGACCAGCCAGTATTCCCCTTTCTTTTGCTGTGGTTTTGTGGTGTATCAGCAGTGGCTAATCTGACTATTTCTGAGCCCTATGAAGAAATACAACAGAAGCTCAGCTGATCTACAGCATAGCAGGAGTAAGAAATAATCCTTTGCTGTTTTAGGGAGATTTAGAAGTTGTGACTACAGCACAACACAGCCTATTCTTCATGATTTAATGAGCCCTTATCATACACTACTGAGGAGATTGGGACCACCCAGGATAACCTTCCTGAACAGCCCTTTCTCCTTGTCTCGCAGTAAACCACTCTTGCCTTCTTTTTTTTTTTCCAGCTTTAATTGAGTTTATTGGTACATTTTAGGGATACAGTACAGTTACATTCATTGTTGGGATCTTGTACCTCTACATGACAAGTCTTGATTCTCATTCACTCTTGCCTTCTTAAAAAGTCTCAGAGGAATAGCTTTCCCCTGAAGTACTCCTCCTATGCCTAATGAATTGACTGTTCTTTGGTTTCCATATCCTTATCCTTGTTCTAGTTTCCCTTCAAATTTTAACACATTTAAGTTTGTGCAAATTTTAATGACTCCCATTTAACCCTATAAGGCTAAAAGTCACAGTTTCTCATCTGATGAACTTGGCTATACTTTATATGACCCATCTTAGCTCTCTGAAGAGACATTTAATTTTGCTCTAATCTCTTTACTAAACCTGACTGCCTGGAATCATCAGACTACATAGAGCAAGGCTACTATCATCCCCAGATTCAGAGTATTTGTTCTCATCATATGGCTGAAAAGTTTAAACATTATATGCTTCTCATCTTTAATGTGCTGAGGATCACCTCGGAAACTTCTTAAAATGCAAGTTCAGAAGTCATACCACTTGAAATTCTGACGTAGGAAGTCAGGTGAGCACTGAGTGCCCACACTGCACTGAGCTTGCCCAGAATTCTGAAGTTGTTGCTCTGTGGACTGCACTTTGAGTAGCATTGGTTTAGATGATGGTTTTTAATTTTCTCCACGTCTAAAATGAAGATTAATATGGATAGTACCCTTTAGGAAGCAGAGGAACTCTTTTCCAAGATTGCTGCAATCAAACAGTGGGGGTAGCTTTTATAAATGGACCAACAGAAAATCTCTAAAGCACACCCAGTCAGGAATAAGGACAAATGCCTTAGAAAACTGCATGTGCTACATATCTCTGAAACTTAGACTTGGGGTTGGGATTAAAGCTGGAGGTCTAAAAACAAAAGAAATTGATATTTTTTTTGAGACTGATTGGCCCTGAAACACATTTGAGCTCTATTTCTAAGGGCAAAACAGTGAAATAAACTGTTGAGAACTTTCTGTGAAAATATAAATCTTTGGGATTTCTTTGACAGCCAACTTGTTGATTTTAGGAAATCACAAAAAGTTGTCAAACAGAAAATATATTGTTTTGAAGACCTTGTTCTTCCTCTCATTCAATATCTTCACTTCCTCTACAACTACCTTGTCGATACAAGGGTACCTATGTTGGCAATGGTAAAGATGCTATCTTATAAGTGCAAGGTCTAGCCAAAAGTTTTTTCCCCACTCCATCCCACGCTTTTGTTCTATCTTACACTTCTGCCACAATCAATACCAACCAAGCCTATCAGTTCCCTAAAAAGTTTTAGCAAAGTCACGGAAATAGAAACAAAAGAAGCAAAAAAGCATTTTAGAGATTGCCTTGTCTGGCCTATTCTTCTTGTTCTAAATGAGAAAATTGAGAAGTGAGAGAAGTAAGTAGCTCAAGGTCATAGAGCAAAATGCTGGCAGAGCCAGTACAGTGAATCAGTTCTCTTGACTCCTGCTCAGACATGGGGCCAGGGATTTAGCTCAGTGGTTCTGCCACCTGCCTCGCAAGCGCAAGGACCCGAGTTCGATCCCTAGTACAAAAGTAAATAAATAAAAATAAAAAATAAAACAGACACAGGGAGTGAGGTGTTGGTTCAGTGGCAGAGTACTTGCCTCCCATGTATGAGGCACTGGGTTCCATCCCCAGTATCAGAAAAAATGATCAGACATAGGAAAGATCTTAGAGTTTATTCTATTTTCTGATTATTACAGAAACCTCAAACCAAGACCCAAGGCCTGGAGATGACACTGGCCAACACATTCATAATATAAAACTTAACCAATTTCCTTTTCTGAAACTTTCAGGACATTAGGTTTTGAGCTTTGTCCTCAAGCTCAGCCAAAGAACATTAGTGTACAAAGTAACATGTCAGGTAAGAAGCTGGCTTCCTTGGCTTTGGTCTTGGACTGTTAATGGCTTTTTAAAATTTCCTTTATTCAGATCGCACTGATTTGGAATTAGAGGAATTAGAGGCAATTGTGACAGAGACTAAGTTGGGGTTTACTTTTGAGAATCAAGGAGAAAAAGTTGAACAAATTGTTAGAGTTAATGATATTTTAAAGGGGATATTTTGACTATTTAAGAAAAGTCTTGTAAAGTATCTTAGACTTTAGATATATACATGACTCTTACCTATACAATAAAGAAGATGTGAAAGTTTCTGAACTTTGTTTATATTATTATTATTATTATTATTTGTACTGAGAAGAATTAAACCGAGCTTTTCATGCATGTTAGGCAAGTTCTCACCTACTTAATTACATCCTTAGCTCATCTCCTGAAAATTTCTCTTGGGGAATATGTTTTAATCTAGTCATTTCATGTATATTTAAGCATTATATAACTACTCTAAAACAAGCCTCCACAGTTAGAAATACAGTGACTTAAAAGTAAAGGCGCTGCAATAGTGATAGTTATAATGAGTAAATATATATCAGAATTGAGGTGCTCATGGGCTATAATGTATAAGGGCAGTAAGCACTTTGTAGTTAAGGAATGGATGCCTCTGATAAGAGAGAATACATGTATTTTTAAATATAAGAGCAATGCATCCAATGAAGATTTTATTTACAAGGGACTTGGAAGGTTGGGAAGAGAGTATAACTAAAGATGGATTCTAGGCACCGTGAAGCAGCTCAGGTTGGGGATTTGGCCAATTGTCCTGTTTGGCAACACTTTGTTTGGTCAGCCTGTATCTAGGCTCCAGTGAACAAGATGTAACCTTAGTAGTAAAAGTGGACATGAGCCAAAGAAAATAAGATTCATGTCCAGAGAAAGAAAGTCTTGCACAAAGCTGTAAATTGGTTTCATGGTGAAACTTGATTCTATGAGTTGAATATTTAGCTACCCTTCCTCTGATCAACCATAGTAACTACAGAAATTAAAATCGAACTAGGATCTAATGTCCAAAGGTAATGGTTCTGGGGTAAAGAAGTATGGATATAACCTTAGAACTTCTGATTCTGCTGTGAATGGGGATAGCTTTTCCACTGGTATTTGTCCTGGGCTTACCTTCCTACATGCCATCTGTCCCCCATTTTTAAAGAGACTAGTCGAGTTTAGTTTGCATACCAGAGCATGAACCCATTGAAAGTATACACATCCATGATGGCAATGTGGAACTATCGCCACAGTCCAGTTTTAAAATATTCTCATCACCCCTCAAAAGTCTCCTACCTTCTGTTTATGGTCAGTCTTTGCGTCTACTCTCAGCGTCAATCTTCTGCATCCTTTCTTTCTGCTTAATTACCACTAGTTTAATGGACTCAGTAAAAGTGAGTATGTAGCTACTTTCAGAGACACAAGTTACGTTGAAACAGCTTTATTTTTTTAATCCATAAATATCTGTTACTGACAAAAGTGGAAAAAATCCTTAAGACTAAATATTACTAAAGTGATATCTGTTTACAGTACATATAGAATGTGCTTTGACAGGTAAGGATGACAATGAGATTTGTACAGGAGCAGTTAACAAGAGCACTGCTCATTGTGAAGCTTACATATGAGTAATGAAGAAATTGCAAAGGTACGGATAGAAAGGTAATTTCATCAATACTACCATAGGTAATAAACATAGAATCCATAAAGTGGGCTAATGCATAAAAATGTTCATTAATTACCCCTTAGGAAAGTGTGTCCCCAAACTAAAAATATTATAGTAAGAATTGCTTTTTATTAGAGAATTTCAAGGATTCTTTACTACAAAATGTCTAGTCGGGTTATAGAACTAGAGGAATTTTTTTCCACTACGAAGCGAATGAATGGGTCCTCCCATGAAGTGGCATTTGAGGGTCACTGCAGGACAGGCAGAAAAGTTGAGCAGGGTCTTCTCTTCCCTCGGCAGGAAGGGTATTAAGGAAACACACAGTGTCCTTTTTCTGATGAAAAGTTAATGTGTTTGCCATTTACGCGATGGGTTTGATGATACCGACTTGGAGTCTCCATTCTTGCTTCACAAGCCTTCACTGGGAGGGCAGTAGTGTCACAATGAGGGGATAGGAAGATACTAGGATGGGGTGAGTGCCCACCTCCTAGCAGTCCTAGAACGTGACTCCTAGCAGCCCGGGTTGGGTGCCTCTTCCTCTCCAGTTGGAAGGGAGCCTCAGTTTCCAGTCTTGGTGTTTAGGAGAACATTCCAGAGTGGGATACAATAGCATCTTTTGCCACATGGAGCCTTTGCCAAGTGTGCAATTTAGAGGCTTGGAATGTGTTTTCCAGTTGTTCCCAGATACAAACTTCATGCCCAAACTTCACGGGCCAATCTAGATCTCTCTTTTCCAGTCCACCCCCTCTCTGAAATTGGAACTGCCTCCCTCCAGCTATAGGGACCATATTAAAAATGAAAGCTCCAAACTCAGAATTTCCTAGTGTCACAGACACCTGGGCGGCTTAGGTGTGTCTGTGTGAGAGGCTTTTTGACACATGGTTGGTGTTTTGCAGAGTGCTCAGGCCCTTAATCTTCAGGTATGAGAGCATCTGTGAGTGGCCGGGACCGTCAAGGAGTCTGGTGGCTGTCTAGGGTATCTGAGGATGTCTTTGTAGGGGGCAGGCATAGGCGGGATATGTGCAACTCAGCTGAGGCAGGGAAGGACGTGGAAGAAAAAAAAAAAGGATGCAGATGGGAAACGAATGTCATAGAATATAAGACCTGGGTGAAACTTGGAATCTCATCTAATTGAAGCCCCTCATTTTACAGATGGGGAAACTGAGGCACTGAGCAGGAATGTGACTTCTCTTAGTAATGTGGTAGGATGGAGACAAAGCCAGGGCTGGAAGCCATGTCTCCAGAGCCTCAGCCCTGTACCTTTTTCTCCTTGAGTATGTTGCCTTCCAAAAATCAAATACAGAGCCCAGGAAGACTGGCCTTTCATATTTGAATCTACCATTAAAATGCTGCATTTTATAAAAAATAACATTTAACCCTCACACAAAATACTTCATTGAAACACAACATGCTTCCTTGAAAATAGTCATGAACAAAGTTCCCCAGATTTAGAGAGGATGATAGAAGAATGCATGTGACGTATGGAAAGTAATGTGCTAGCTCTTCTCAGAGCGGGTCCCTTCTAGGGTGGATGTGATTGGCAGCCCTTTCAAACTGCTACCTTGGGTCAAGCCCACAGTTACCTATGGAAGGAATCAGGGTAGGAGGCTGGTGCCAGTCAAGGTGTCTCTGAAGGAGATGCATTGAGTTTGGTGGCAGGGATGTTGGGATGGATACTCTTCCATGCTTGGAGAATCATGAGGCCCACAAATCTTCTGAGACAAAGGAGGAATGTGAGGCTCACTTGCAGGAAGGAGGAGTAAGTGGCTGAGAGTCCCCAAACGTATGAAAATTTGACCAGAGCAGTAGCCTCTGGGCTAGTAGCAAGTTGTGTCAGGAGCTTCATGGGTTTTACAGCTGCAAGAACCAAAGCTGATCTTTTGGCTGTGACACTTCTGGACCAGCAGCCTCTCCTTTCCCTCCTAAAGGTCAGAGGGGGAGAGCTCTTGGCTTCATACCCTGGAGTTTCATCTCCTGGGTGTAGGAAGTGAAAGATAAACCAGAGAGGAAACAAAAGACCTGAAAAATGCCTGATTCTTCTATGATTTCCCTCCAGAGCTCTAGTTCTTAAAATTAGAGACCATGACCAGGGGAAAATAAATTTGAGATGAAAGAAGGTAAATAAGGAAGCAGATGAGAGGAAGGGAAGAGTGAACTGATACAGGAGACTGAGGTTAAAATGGAAGTGAAAGTGGAAAGGGGCGGGGAGGAATTTTAGCCTGGAGGAGGTGGGAACTTTCTAAGGGACAGAGACTCACCACTCAAGACATTGGGTGTCCCTGAGGACAGAAGCTCCTTAGGAGGTTAAGGAATTCTTGCAAAGCCTTTGTGACTCAAGAGTGCTTGGACTCAGGAGTTCATTGGAGGAAGCAAGACCATAAGGGAGGACAGGCATGAGGGGCACACAGAGACTTAGGAAGAACATTCAAGGCAGGAGAAACCTGTGCAGAATCCAGTCCATTCCTATCAGAGGAATGGGAGACAAAAGAACAAAATGAGCAAAGGAAAATCTTGGGCTTTAGGATTCCTTTGCTAGGAACAGGGGCAAGCCCGGTTGGGCTAGAAGCTGTGATATCTGGGCTCCGGACCCAGAATTCTCTCTTAAGTGGACCTACCTGGCAGTGTGGCTTTGCTTATTCCATAGTGATAGGTGAGATAGCTGAGCAAACAGAGTCCCCTCTTACTGTGGCTCCCACCCTACTGTGGGTTGATATACTTTCCAATGCCTACTGAAAGCTAAAACCATGTTTAGCGGGTAGTGCTGAATTCCACGTCTTATTTTTTTTTAATGTATATACATATCTGTGATAAAGTTTAATTTGTACATTAAGCACAGAAAGAAATGAACAAAATTAACAATAAAAGAGGACAATTATATCAATATATTGTAAAATACTGTAAAAGTTATGTGAATATGCTCTCTCTTTTTAGTCAGCACAAATTTTAATATTTTTGGACCAGGTAATTGAAACAGGGTAATACAAAACTGTGAACAAGAGGTTCCTGCTGTACCTTTATGTCCTAATTAAGACACAGTCTTCTGGATTTTGAAATGGGGATCTGAATTGCAGCAAGTTTGTAGGCCTAAGTCTTTTCATCACTTTCGCTGTTTCTTTCCCACTCCCTTCCTCCTCCTCCCTCCTTCTCTTCACTCCTCTTCTTACCTAAGGACAAAGTAGAAGCAATTCTTTATAAGGACAACCATCCCAGCTGAAGTCTGTGATTTCAACTGACAAAAGAGATTTTCAACCTGACAATGGTAAGACTTGGAATGAAAACTATTTTGGAATCAATCTATCAAATGAACCCAGAGACAGAGAGAAACACATCTTGTCAGAGAGAAGATTGGGGCAGGAAGCCCAGGGAAAGCACTCCCCTGAGGGCTGGAGAACTTGGGGTCCAGAAGATGTTTTGGTTGGATGAGACAGATCTCTGGTTTAGTACGAGCAGTATAGACACCTAGGGGAGAGAATCTCACCTACCCATGGTCTGTCCTTTCCCCTGTCCACAAGAAAGTGGTCTTCGGGAGGACTGGCCAAGGGCTACAGAGTCAAAGTGTTCTGGGCTTAGGGATCAAGCTGTGAGACACACTTTTGCACCTAGGCGTGTTCATCTGCTTTATGTAGATCAATTTCCTCTTTTCCATCCTCCTTCACCTTACCTTCTGGAACAAGTGCTCATAAACCCATGGGGACCAGCCCTTTAGAAGGTTTATGTGTTTGTGAGGAGGAAAGCAGAGGGAATAAGTCCTTGCCTCTCTGCAGTCAACCCCAACCTTCACCCCCTTGTAATTCATTTGACCCAGTCCTGCTTAGGCTGGGGCGGGGGCAGGCAAGCTTTGGGGAGAGGAAAGAGGTTTGGAATTGTTGAAATCTGTGAGGAAGCAGTCCAATGATTTCCTTGTGGGGTTTGGACTTGGTTAGATTAAAAATTCCTAGGGCTGATGAGTTCTCCCCATCCTGCCTTTTAAAAGGACTATCCCTATGGAACTAAGATTATGTAAAATGCTCTCTAAGGGCACTGTTGCTGGAATCTGACTGGTGACAGTCTGGTCTTAGTATGAAACCTTCACCAAACAGTCTGGAGCTGATTCCTCCCAACTCTGGCTCAGGGAGATGCCCTGGCCCTGAGAATGGGGGATCCTCTTATGTCTCTTCCCATGGCATTGGGGGAGAAATTGCAGTGCTCATTGTTAGCTCCCTAGTAGGTGGTCGCACCCTGCTCACCTCCAGGGTTAAAGAGAGAGAAGGGACTGTGATGGGCTAGCACTGGGCACCCCCTCATGGAGCTGAGGGTAGGCATGGATCTGCCTGATACTGCAGTGCCCCCTTCAGGGAAGGACCAGTGAGCTGGGGAGATGCCCAGTTAGGTCCTGAACCAGTAACCTGGATCAGTGTCATTGTTTATTTGTGTTTGCTAATGGGTCTTTGTCCCTTTGATCCACGGGTGTGAGAAAAGGGCAGCCAGGGGAGAATAAAGGAACTAGGGGTCAGAGAAGAAGATACATAGTGGGGAAAGGGAAGAGAGGGAGAGAATGGAAGAGAAGGGGCC
This sequence comes from Fukomys damarensis, assembly GCF_012274545.1. Lineage (NCBI taxonomy): Eukaryota > Metazoa > Chordata > Mammalia > Rodentia > Bathyergidae > Fukomys > Fukomys damarensis. Next base: position 6,433,146 of record NW_022900925.1, read on the forward strand.
CAGTGAGTGGGCAGAAATGGGAAAGAGGAGCAGGCAGGTGCAGGACAGCCATCTCAGGAAGGTCCTCCTTGTTTGGGGTTGAATATCCTCTATCTACAAGCTTCTGCCTCTTTCCTGCCTGAGGTGCATGTGGGGGACAAGTAGAGCCTCGGACAATGAGAATGGTGAGCCCCTGAGATCCTGGGCATCAAGCTGGCTCTCCCCACCCCTGCTCTTTCCAACCACAGCAGCCATCTCCTGGGAACAGAGCGCAGGAAGAGAAGGCAGGCCTTAGTGGTGGTCAGAGTTCAGACCTAGAGGCCTGGAGGCAGTGGGGAGATAATCAGGTGGCCAGGAAGTCTCCCCCAAAGTCCCTGTACCCCATTGTTCTCCTCTGAAGGGCAACAGCTAAAGCCTCAAAGAGCTGGAGGGTGAAACAGCTGGGCTGGAGGAGAGCAAAGACCCCCAGAGGAGAAGGGCCAGGGCAGCCAGCTGGAATGGGGCCGGGTTTCGAATGGGAGGCAGCTGCAGGAAAGGAAGCCTTCCTGTCCCAGGACAGAAGGGAGGGATGAAGGGCCAAGGTCAGCAAAGGAAGGGCCACTCACTTGATGGGGACCAGAGAGTTCCAGCAGGCAGAAGAGAATCAGTATTGTGCTTATGACACAGCAGCTCTCCATCTCAGAGAGCAAGCAGGCAGTTTTTAGGCACTAGAAGATTTCTGTGATGTGGTTCTAGGTGAATGGCTAAAACCAAGTAGCCTGTTCAGTCAGCCCACTGACTGCACCAGCTGGCCTGTTCCAATCCAGACAGTGACAGATCAGGGTCAGGTGAAGGTCTTTTGGCTGACGGAACCTGGGCAGAGGCCCCTGGATGGGGAAGAGGATGTGGGACTGAAGGGCGTTGTGAGGGGAGCAGGGGTGGGACTGGGGCCCCACCCGGTTCTTGCTCCCTATCGATTCTATTGAAAGAGTAACAGCAGATGCTCTAGGTCCTGGGTCTGAGCGTGTTGGACCAGGCTGTGGGAGGTGGGTCCCCCAGGAGTATGGCTTTCCGGACAAGGCGGCCCACCCCCACCTCCAATGGAGGAGACCCGGAAAGGGAAAGGGACAAGTAGGAGGCTGGAAATTCTGCCCCTGAGCCCTGCTCTGTTTTGCCCTGCCCACCCCAAGCGCCCAGTCGGGCTCCGCCGGTCGGTCACACGGTCACTTCAGTCTTGCTGGCTGTGTAGCAGGTGTGGTGGCCCGGGATATAGTGCAGCTGCTCCACCGTGTTGTGTCTTCGCGAGGCAAAGGCGTGGCGCTTGGCTGCTGTCTGGCTCTGGCCCAGGGTGGCGTAGGAGTTATTGGAGGCACTGGGATGGGAGTGCATCTTGGTCATGCGGTAGCGGTCCAGCACGGGCGTGGACACAAAGACGTCCGTATGGGAGATGGCCCGCGACAGGGACTGCTCGGGGAAGGCCGTCCGCTCTGGGGACAGCAGCGGGTCCTGGGAGTGCAGGCGCTCAGTGGAAAGCAGCTGCTCGTCTGACAGGATGCGGTCATAGGGCATGCCGATCTCATCCGGCAGGCCCCGCTGTGGGGACAAGACCCTGTCCTGGGACATGGCCCGGATGGGCCGGCGGGGGCGTTCCCGCGGCAGCGGCCTGTGCTGCGACATCTGGATGACGTTGAGCGGGAGGGTGCCGCGGGCCGCCAGGTCGGGCAGGTGCCTCCGCCTCATATAATACTCGTCGGCCTCCTTGTCGGCTGCAGAGGGAGCAGACAGAGAAGGACATGGGGTGACTTCACTACTGGGCTTGGGGAGAATCCTGCAGCCCCGCCTCTGAGTCACCCACCTATAAAGCTGTGCTGCGACATCTGGATGACGTTGAGCGGGAGGGTGCCGCGGGCCGCCAGGTCGGGCAGGTGCCTCCGCCTCATATAATACTCGTCGGCCTCCTTGTCGGCTGCAGAGGGAGCAGACAGAGAAGGACATGGGGTGACTTCACTACTGGGCTTGGGGAGAATCCTGCAGCCCCGCCTCTGAGTCACCCACCTATAAAGCTGCAAGGACAACACAGTTAAACCCTTTTGGAGTATGGAATAAAACCCGGGGGCTGAGGTGAAGGTGGTGCTTCTCCTCTGGATGTGCAAACTCCTTCTTGGGAGCTAGTGGATTGCAGATTGTGGTCCAGAGCCTCAGATGTGTCCAAGGGCCACTTTGAGTGGCAAGAGGTTAAGAGACCTCTTCAAGATCCCCAGAAAGCTCACAGCAAGCCCAACTCTTTGGGCTCCTGCTCCTGACATCTAAGGCCCCCTTCCATAGGGGCGGAACACCCAAGTAGCAGCTGGAGTTTCTGAACAAGGTCTAGAGCCGAGCCTTTCTTTATGGAAGCTGTGTCACAGACCAGCCTTCTGTTGGAATAAAGTAAGATGTTCTAGCTAAGAGGCATTTGTGAGAAAGCTTGTCTGGTAATTTAGGAACATAGTAACACCTTCTCTGAAGTAGCCGCCAGTGCACAGGAAGCTAATGCACGGCATCCAGCACCCATGCGGGTAAGTGATTAGCTTGCACATACTAAGCTTGTGCCCACAACACAGAAAGCTGGAGCAACCCTCCATGTGAACCTTGTTCAGATGCTCCATTCTCCTCTTCATCCAGGAGGCGCTCTCGAGCTCACTCTGCCCTCTGAACTGACCCAGGACACATGCAAACCTGCACTGCCAAATTTCAACAATGAGGTTTCTTTCAGACAGTCCTCAAGATTTCTGCCAAGCCCCCAAACATAGTTTCCTTCTCATTTGGCACAGAGGGACTGGTGATGGGGGATATAGTCCAGCTACTGAGCCACATTCCCTCATCTCAGGGCATCAGTCAGATTTGTTAGGTCATTGGAGACGCCCACTTTCTGTCATAGAAACTCAGTGTTCTACCAGGAGGATGGATGAGGTGGGCTCGGGCTGATCTTCCACTAGAGTACATTACCTTGCAGGCTGGGGCCTCAATAAAGTTAGTGGTCATCAAAAGAGACTCACAGGGAAATTCAGGGAGAAAGCCCAAGGGTCAGAAGTGAAGAGCTACTCTCAATGTGTATTCTTAACATTTTAGTGTCTTAAAACTATCAAGGTACACAGACTCCCTAGAGCTCAAGCGGCAGAACAGGAATCCCTGGACTTAAGTGATGAAACAGAGTATAGTGCGAGAGATGGGAACCTCAGTTTTTCAAAATGGTGCCAGCTGAGGTAGAAGGGAGTTGCCTTGTGGGTCTCTGGAGGAGGTCTCAAAAAAAGCTCTGGACTTTGATAACTGCTATTCTAAAATGAGACATAGGCAATGAAAGCCCATGGTTTGCAGAAGGCAAGTGGGCAAGTGGTGTGCGGAGCTGGAAAAGGCTTTCTCTTACAGTTGAATTGATGCTAGAGTTGAGGTGCTGTCTCTTATAGGAATGCAGATGTAAGAATCCATGACCTCTGTTTTGTTTACGGCAGGAATGGACTCAGGCCCCAAAGAAGAAAAGCAAGGTGCTTGCATCTAGTACTTTTCTCCCCACATACAACTCATGCTTTCTTCTTGGGATTGAACGCTTGTTCTCTTGGGGACAGGACGAGGGGTGGGGGAACAGACAGAGAAAGATTTCTCGGAGACATCAGAGACAGACCTCAACCCTGGGAGGAACTTGGCTTACTTAGCCTCTTCAGAGATGAATACTTGCTCGGGTTGGTCTTCACTGCAGATTCATAGGATGGGGGCAGGTGTGCCAAGTTCTGGAAAGAGCGGGAGAAGGAGAGGTCATAGGGCTCGGTGGCCGATGTCAGGATGTTGTTCATCCGGGGCTTCTCTGCAAAAAACAGGAAAGGGTGTGCTGCATCAGTGAAGGCTTGAAAACAAGGTTGTACAGGTCCTCTCTCTGTATTTTCTGACTCATCCTTAACTAGAGTCCTCATCCTCCTTTCCTGGCCCTCTGTGCTAGGACTCAGGAAGTGTCCTTGACATAGCTTCCCTCATGCCCAAGTCCAGTGGTCAAAAGCTTTGGGGCAGGTACTATTTTAGCTGTCACTGGCCCCTCCATGAGTCCATGAGTAGCAGACTCAACTCTGAGCCTTGGAAGCATATTATTGCTCCAAGTATATCACTGGCTTGTCTGATGAAACTGGAAGCCTGATGCAACTGAGGAACATTGTAAGATCGTCTACTTCTGTACAAAAGTGCTGTCTACCTCCTAGTTGGCAAACCTATCTCAGGCTCAGACAAACCTCACCTTGGAGGAGCTGTGCTGCCCTGCTTTATGTGCCACAGAAGAACTTAGTCTAAGACCCAATTGCACTGCCACCTCAACCCATACTCTATCCATAAATTATTCCTCTTCTCAGGCAGCTCCTTCCTGGGAATCCACAACTGACGCTCCACAACTGACAATCCCCTGTGAGAGCCACACAGCCATTGTATCTTACTTTAATTCCTTTTTCAGAAGTTCCTGAGTCAATTCTAAGCTGATAGAGGAAAGAATGTGGACAAAAATGCTTATCACACCCTTCATTTTTCCCCTTCTTCCCCAGAGATACAGCCGAGAGATTTTGCAACCAGAAGAGAGAATGTAATGTTACTCAATGCCAGACACAGGGAAAAGGATGGAGGAAGGAATGGAAAATCGTGTGAAAGAGTAATAGAGGGAGTGATTACTAGAGGCACCATGCAGGGTGAGCTTGGCTTGGTGGGTTCATCAGGAATTTCACAGGAGAGGGGGATGCATGGCTGGCTGAGGGGTGGTGGTCAAAATGGGGATCAGAGAGTAATGGAGACCAAGGTCAGTAGGCTTTGTTGTTTGATAGACGGGAAAAGAGGAGCCACAAAAAAGAGCTCAACAGGTGGGGGGAACTATGGTATCATTTTCAGAACGGACTGCATTATCCCTCTATCTTCTTTGGTTGAAACGCTTCAGGACCAAAGAAGTCTGAGAAATGGAGGACATTAATGTGGGGACAGATATGCAAACAGGCTGTGATTTTTTTATACCTGAAAGCAGAGTGCTGAGTCAAAGAACACAGCAATTCCGTGAACTGTGGGAGATAGAGAAGCCCTCCTAGGCATTATGCACAGGCACCCCAGGCACAGGGAACTCCTGGCTTCTCTGCTCCTTTCTGCCTGCATTGTTACACTCGGCACTGGGGATTGAGCCAGGGGAACTCAGCCAATCTGCTGGTGTTCACACCAGCTCGGTACATATGTGAGGGGGCGGGGGGGTGCTCTGCATCCCCAAGAGATCAGAACACGCTGTACAAAAAGATCCTTCCTGGAATGGAGCATGACAGACGCCAGGAAGCGGAGGGGGCAGGGACCTGGACGCATCGTTCCCTCAACTTGGTTAGTAGCCACCAGTATCTTAGCTCTTGCTTCTTTACTTCTAGCCATCGTAGAGAACAGACTTCCCTCTGCCTGTTGACACTGTACTTCCAATGAAGGCATTTCTCAGCTCGCTCTCTTCCAAAAGCAGTATATCTGGATCCTGCTGTCTGACCACTGTTTTATTTTGTTTTGAAACATGCCACTGAGCCAAGCCTGCTCTTTCTTGCCTTCAACATCCACCAAGATTCTCACTCATCCCTAACTCAAACTCTTCCTCCTATTAAAATACCTTCCTTTCCTCTTCTACCAAATTTTCCTTTCACTCAAGGATCTTGGCTGTGGCTGTGCCACATCTTTTCAGGCTGAAAAATATCTGCTGATCCAGCTTACATTACTCTCTTGTCAGTTCCACTCAGGTTAGTGTCTAACTGATCTCTAACAATTTGACTTCAGTCAGCGTTGCTGAGCTCTAAAGATTGTAGGGCCCTCGACAGCAAAGCTTTGCTTGCTTTTCGTTTTATCTCTCCTTCTTTCTTCTTCTTCTCCCTCCCTTTCCCCACTCTCTTTTCTTTTTTCTCTCTTTTTAATTCCTTCCTCCCTCTTGTCCCTTTTTTCCCTCTTCTTCTTTGGTTCTCTCCCTTCTCTCTCCCCATCTTTCCTGGGGAAGAAATCCAGGGCCACATGAAGGCTATATGAGTGTTCTGTCACTGACCTACACCACCAGCCCTCCAGTCCTTCTAATTCTTTTATCATACACAGCCCTAAATAAGGATTCAGTTGATACTCCTTGTTTATCAAACAGACACAGGCCTCATCCTGCCTTAACGGTTACTCTGCAAGTTCCTTGGGGGAAAAGGTAATATCCAAGGAAAGGGATACAGAGAGCCTGCTCCTAATACACTGTGAGCCACTCAAGAGCAGGGACTGAAGTTCGTCTACCCTTTACCAGAGAAGACAGGAAGAGAAAAAGGAAAAAAACGGTCGTTCCTTTTGTATTTAAGAGTATGCTTGTGCTGTTGCCTTCTGAGGAAAGCCACTTCAGTGGTTGTTCTTTCCAGAACGCTACCGAGCAAGTGGGAACTCTCCTTGCTCCTTTTCTGGCTCCCTTCCTGGTACTTAATCACCATGGGCATCCCCCAGTCTCTGCCTTCTGCTTTTCTCATTCAGGATTCTTGCACAGATTGTCTCTGCTCCCAAGACTTCTGTTACTATCTTCAAAGCTTAACTTGCATCTTTAGTTCTAACCTCTCCCTACTCTGTACTCTTGCCTGTTGAGTGATTCTCCTTGCATATCCTACACTCGCATCAAAGCTAGCTAGATGTGCAGATCTAAACTCCCATCAATAACTCTGTCCTCTGTGCGTACTGGCTGATTTCCTAATTGCTTAGACGGGGTGAAAATTCCCACTCCCATCCCTCTCGTCAGTCTCGGCACACCATTGTGTTCATCAGTGGCTCCCGTCATCTGTATTCAGTTAGTGACAAAGCGTTTCCCATTCTTTCTTCAAAATGTTTCCCGTCTCAGTCCTCCTTTCTGTTTCCATCGTCAACTTTACCTCCGGTGCCAACTTCTTTTAAGTGATCTCTCCAATTTCTTCCAGTTGTAATTTTTCTCAGGTCTTTTAGCCTGAAACATCTCATTTACTGCTGCTTGCCACTAGGAACACAGCTCTGGAGGAGCACATTAAAACGTACCTCTCCTCTTGTCCTAATTAAAACGTCCCTGAACTGCAGCGCTGAAGTACAGCGTAATCTGCCTTATGAGTGGTAGCTCTCTCTACCAGGTGGGTTGTTTTTTAAGTTGCTCTCCCAGGAAAACTTCAAGGATGCTTTTACTCCTTCACAGAAAAGAGGCAAGAGTGGCTCAGAGTTCACAATTTACATGGCTGTCTTACAGTTTACCGTTTGGGAAAGACACCCAAAATAGTTTTCTTTGGTGGTTCCACATGTTAAGTTTTGATCTGTTGGGAGCACGTGAAAGTCTAAGAGGGAAATGCGGTTTTGCAACCCTTTGGCGCTATGTTCACATTGCTCCACAACTTTCACCCTTTGTCCTGCCAAGAAGTGAAAGCCCAAATGAGTTTTGAGTTTCATCAGATTGTAATCAGTCTGTGTCGTATTAAAGTAGTTTAACCAAGTCTCACGTCATTTGTAAATGATACCATAGGAAGCTTTTTAGTTTCCTTGCTCTAGACATATAGAATTTATGCCCACAGGGAATGATATACATTGCAAGCATTAATGGGTTAAGAAACAGTTGAGCTTCTTCCTCTTTGTGGCAAAAATCACTCTGCTATCCAGGGACAGAAACACCAAGGGAACAATGGTCTAAAAGGAAGGGTGAAGACTTGTGGCCCCGGAGAAGGGCAAGCACACAGCTCTTCTGCCTCCTTGGTTTCAGCGAGTCGGTGACCATGTGTCTGGTGCTCTGGTGAGCATCTGCACTTAGAATGGAGCAACGTTGAATGAGGATGGAATGCAGAGAGCTCTGAATCGTCTCTCACCATGTGTAGGGGTCTGGGTAGCACTGCTCAAAATCGGATGATTATACTGACGATCACCTGAAAGTCATAGAAAAGAAATTTTTAAAGAAGAGTTCAGGCACCCCACTGTCTTAACATAACAGCATCTATTTTTACCTCTTCTATGTTTCTCCGACTCAAGGAAGTCCTTCTAAGAAAGGCAGGAGACAGTGTATTAAGCTCAAAGAAACTTCCTCTGCTATTTCTGTCTCTCTCTTGAAGCTGGGTTTCCTTGGTCACCATGGTAACACACACACACACACACACACACACACACACACACACACACACGTCTCTGGGCCTGGCTAACCAGCTTTGTTAGGGTGAGGATGGGCTGAGGAGGAGAAGGGTGGAGACTAGGAAACACTCAATAAGCACACTTGCATAGGGTAGAGGTAATGGAAGGGGAAATACTAGATTCTATTTCAGCAGAAGGGAAAGTATTAGGATACCAGAAAGAGTACACCCTGTCTTAAGGTATTGGTGCACCCTGAGACATGGCAAGCAGGCCTGTGAACCACCCACTGCCCAAGATAAGCAATCCTGGATTCTAGACAATGCGATATAGCCCAATAGTTCAAAATCATTTCCTTTATTAATAATGCAAAAGCCCACTTAGACTGAATGATCCGCAAAATTAATACCCCTAGTTTCCAAAGGGTAGAGTTCAGAATATCTCAAGGGTGTCTAAAAGATTCTAGTAAAGATTTGACCTGCTATTAAAGTACATTCTAATACTGTATTATTGTTGCAGCTCAACACTATTTTCTTGTTCTTCGTGGTTTACGTATCAAATTTCAACGAAAGTAAAGGGAAGGAGAAGGTCTTTGCTTTAATTTACTCAATGATGGATTTAGCTCTGTTATCTTTTCAGGTCTAGGCATTCTATCCCCATTTATATATATGTCCACCATCCTTCCTACTCATAGTATTCTACTGTCCAAATACTCAGCATCTGTCTCTTTTATTAAATCCCGTTCCTTCCAAGTATAAGGGCTCCATTAGGCTCTGGAGTCTTTGTATGATTTCAGGTATATTCCATAGCTTCTGCCTGCTTACCCACACTGGTAATTCTTAGATCTATACCTCTAGCCTGAGGTCAATCTGATGTGTAGGGTTAGGTTTTATATGGACACACCTTTGAAATTTCTGCCCTACCCCAAACCATTAAGTCCCAAAGTGAGTTTTTCGTGTTATTCTCCAGTGTTTACATGCCTGTCCACCGCACTAATGTTCCTTTGGCTTGGAATGTTGAACATCAGTCTTCTTGACCACTTCTCTCTTTTCATTCTGCCTATCCAGTGAACCCTCAAATCTTCTTCCTATAGTCACTTCCCATATCCAAGTCCACAATATATATTTTGTCTAAAGTCAAGCTTTCTCTTAGCTCTAGACTCGGCATTTCTAAGACAAATCATTTGTGTCCTCCTACCCGATAACATTTGCCAAATCAGTAGAATCACTGTTATTTCTTTACTAAGACTGCATTCTTTAAATAGTTAATCATCTTATGCAATGGGTGTGTGAGTTTAGGGATTAGGCCAGAATTTTTCACATGAAAATACTGATGCTCCCAGAGACGGATAAAGTTATAGCCAGGAAAGAAACTATTTGGCAAATGTTGAATCAAATCTATACTGGACATGGATTTAAACAAGAAAAGAAAATTCAGGAGGAAGGTAAGTTTTTTCTTTTATTGCTCGTTATCCAGAGGCCAGTAGAAAACCAGATTTATTCTTTTCTTTATGTGTTTATTTGCTTTGTTGGTAGGTTTTTAAGCAATATGACAGCATCAAAAAATGAGAGAGTCCATGTTGAATGGTGAAGAGTGACAGTTAGTGACAAATACTTCTGCTCTTCCATTTTAGAGTCTAGGCAATGCTCTGGAAGGGTTATGGATAATTGAGATTCAGATGATAATTTCTGACAGCCAATTATGGTACATGCCATATGCTAAACTCTTTCATGCACATTTTATCTTCAACTTATTTTTATGATTTCAATTGTACATATTTTGGAGTATAATGTGACATTTCAGTATGTGTATATGATGTATACTGACCAAATTAGGTAATCAACATTTCTATCTCCTCATCATTACTCTGTTTGAAGACTTTGAGTTTCTTTCTTCCGATTATTCATAAAATACATAATAGTTTATTGTGAACCATAGTCCCCCACTGTGCTATAAGGCAGCCTAACTTATTCCTTGTATCTCACCATTTTGGTACTCATTGTCAACCTTCCTCAACCCTAACTGGCTCCAAACCTTCCCTGACTCTAGTACACGTGCCTGGATCAATGTGTTTAGCTTCTACATATGGAGCAAACATGCAGAATTTGTCTTTTGTGTCTGGTGTATGTCACTCATCATAATGTCCTCCAGTTCTATCCATTTTCACATGCATTTTGTAAACTAATCTTGACAACAATCTCCACATGAATAGTGAGTGGAGTGAAAAGAATATATATTAGGCCTATCACTTGTCGGACACTGTATAAAACACTATTTACCCTAGTTGCACTCTTCTTTTTTTTAACACATGAGGTCACAAACCAGATAAATGTCTTAAATTTAGATATTTTTCATATGAGTGCAAGGCTTTCCTTTTGTTTGAAACTCATTGACATTTTTTTCCTAGCATTTGATTTTTTTTTCCTACATTGGCATTAAGATTTTTTTTTCCCATTGAGTTTTTCGGTACTTTTTAAGTATAAAGTGCAGTTGCATTTATCATTGGAATCTTGTACCTTTACATGACAGGTCTTGGTTCCCATTTTTCCCCTTGTCCCTGCCTTCCCTTCACCCCTCCTCCCCTATTTACAAAGACTTTGTTTCAATTTTTTCCTTTTCTCATATTTTTTCTTTTCCCTTATTTCCTTTCCCCTGCCCTTTCCATGTCCCCTACACCTTTAGCCCTTTTCTTCCTATTTCACATAAGAAATATTTTTAATTGAATGTAAAGATGAAAAAACTGCCCTAAAATAATATGACATTTTGTTCCATTTTCTTTTATTCCCTTTTCTCCATAAACGACTGTGTGTGCTTCCAGAAACACATGCGTGCACGTGCACACACACACACACACAGACACACACACTTTAAAAATATTGCAATAAATAATTTTGTGTATGTATCATTTTTTAAATTGATTATAGTACTTAAAATGGAGCACACCATGGTAATTATTTGATCCTCATACTTCTGCAAAATGACCAATGCATGAGGCTGTTCATTGCAACATGTTTACACTAGCAAAGGCAAGGAAACAACCCAAATGCTCATTCACATACTTACCTATACAAACAGAAATTAAAATATATCATTTTCCCATTGCAAGCACAGCATATATATTACATTAACCTTTTTTATACTTAATGAACAACATCTCTTGAATATATTTTCCCATTTCAAAATATTTAAGCATTTCCTATTGTTATTTAGATTAATTAAAGGTTTAATAATATTACACCAAACACCCTTGAACATAAAGCTCTGACTGTGTCTCATTTCCTTAGGGTCATAACTAAAAACATTTCTAGGTCAACACATCCTCAGTTGTCTAGTAATATGACAAAGTACGTGATATATTTTCTCATAGTAAAACATTCATCTATTCCTGTGGCATACCCTAATTGTTTCTGGTGTCTTATTATTTAATTACAATTCTGGATTGCATTTGTTCACATTTAATTTATATTCATATATACTCATAAGGAAAATTTGTATTTTTATTATTAAACCTGTCAAGTTTTTATATTAAGATCCTGATTTTGTAAAACCAAGTGAGTAACACTGCAGCATTTTCTAGGCTTTGGAACTATCAATAAAGGAAGCAGCAATAGAAAATGCCTAGTGAGTTTGGGGGAGTTGTGCTGTAATCTCACTGCTGGATACTTGGCTTGTGCTCTTTAACTCACTGTCCCACAACTTTGGGAAGTAGATGTTATCATCACCAATCTGGAGATAAGGAAACTGATGTTTGGTGAGGTTGAATATTTTGCCCAATGTTACACAGTTAGAGGGAAAGATGCAAACTCTGGCAGGCTGGTGCGAGAGCCCAAATTCTTCACCATTATGTGTTAATAACTTTCTCATACTCAGTAATGAGATTCTTGATCTGGATTTATGCAAGCTTTCTAATTGTGACTTCATTTTGCGGGAAAATATCTACCTGACATTTACAACTTCACAACTTAAAACAAAGCTCTCTCCCTGTGAAGGCATATCCCTTTTCTTCTTCGCTTTGTATTGATATTTTCTGGATTAACTATTCACATTAATAGTCTTTTCTAAACAACTACCTCATACATACTGATTCTGTAGTTTTATCTTCAAATAATTGGTTTATGCTTTTGGGTTTGTTAACTCCTACCTCTTCAATTTCTGGTTCATTTATTATTGTTTTGTAATTTCTTGGCTTGAATCTTTAGTCCATTAATTTTTGCCTTTTTTCTGTGAAGAAAAAAATCAAAGTCTTCAGCAGTGAATTTGTCTCTGGCGCTCTCCTATGAGCATCAGTACCCAGTATTTTGATTTTTGCTGTCTTAAACGATCACTAATTGCAGCCTGATTGACTTCTTCTTTTACCCAAGAGTTATATAGCAGTGTCATTAAACTTCAAGCGTGTGGGCTTGGTGGTTTGAACTTTTGCCCTGACTTTTCAGCTTTTTTGCACAGTGGTCAGAGAACAAGCCTGTCCAAATTTTGCTTTTTTTGAACTTACACAGAGTTCCTTTGTAGGACAATAGAAGATCAATTTTAATAAATGTTTTATGAGTGCTTAGAGAACAGATATATTTTTGCTTTATAGGGTACAAAATTGACATCTATCTATTAAATCAGACACATGAAATACATTATTCAGTTCCTCTATACTCTAATTCATTCTTTGCCTACTTAATCTGTCAGAGTTAAGGAGGCATGTTAAAATGTCCCACTACTCTCATGTTCCTGTCATTTTCTCTTTGTATCTGATACAGAAATGGTTTTCATATCTACGCTATGCAGCACAAAATAGGTTCATGATGCTTACGTCTTCTTTGTACATTGTATTTTTTATTAACATTAAATAACACTCTCTGTCTTGTTTAAGTTCACTTGATCTGACATTTATATTGCCACCCTACTTTCCTTTTTGTTTATATTGGCCTGATAAACTTTGCCTATCCTTTTATATTTAACCTTTCTGTATCATGTTGTTTTAAGCTTGTCTCTTGATATATTCATTCTACTCTATGCCTTGTTACCTTCTTGTTTGTCCTGACAGATAAAAGTGATTCCTCATCTTTCTCCTGAAATGGTCCTGTCTTTTGCTGGAGTCTTTTCTTTCCTACTCTTACTGTGTAATATGATTCTCTACCCCATCCAGCCCAAACTCCAGGTTTTCTGGCTGATTCCACCAGGTGTGTGTTTCTGCCTTGACCCGGGCTAATTAGAACTTCTGCTCCAGAAATGAGAACTCATTCATTAGAGAGATTTGCAGCATATAGTGAAATAACGTGGGGTGGGGGTGGGAAGTGGGGAGGGAGATATTAAGGAAATGGAGATTCAGTAGATTTAGTACAGAGATTCGGCAGAGAGATTTGGTAGAGAGTCTTTCTGTATGGCTGGAACCATGACACATAATAAAGGTACTCTGGGAAGTCATGGGGCTTTGGAAAAGATAAGTCTTGAGAAATTGTGGCTTATTATATTTTCCTGAAATGGCCACAGCCCTACCTCTAGTTTCACGTGTTCCCCCAGAACCTCACCATCCCCTTCTTAGGTAGAGATGCAGCAGAGCTATTCTGCCTGCCTCAGTGAAAGGCACAGAGCGGGCATGAAGGTGCATAATTTCTGAGGCCAGGCTGTGAAAGGTGACAGCTTTCAGCTGCTCCATCTCTCTTTTTGGCACACCCAGTCTTGGGTCCTAGCCATTATGTTGTGTAGAGAATCCTGGCCACATAAAGGGACCACATGGAAATGCTGGTAGCCCCAGCTAAGTCTCAGTCAATAGCCATCACCCACTCGCCAGATGTGAGTGAGTAAAATTCCAGATGAATTTTGCTCCAGCCTTCTGGCTGCAGAGTGAAAACCAGCGGCATAGAGACAAGTGACTCCCATGCACTTTTCCCCCAAATCACAGATTGATAAATAAAATAAATTGTTGTCTTTATTGTTCTATTTTTTAAAATGTTAAACAGAGCGCTGGAAGGAGCAGGGAGGGACAGAAAGGGTAGAGGACAAAAAACGAATTAAGATGTACTTGTACCAACTTCCCATAATAAATAGAATCATTGTGTATTGCAAACATGTACTAATAAAAGAGTAAAAATAAAAACATGTTCATTTTGAGGTAGTTATAATTTTGCATGCAACCATAATAAATACAGAAGAATCCTGTGCATTCTACCCAGTTTCCCCAGTGGTAACATTTTGAAAAACAATAATACCTATCAAAATGAAAATATTTATGGATCAGGGATTTAGCTCAGCAGTTCTACTGCCTGCTTTGCAAGTACAAGGTCCTGAGTTTGACCCCTGGTACCAGACTAAAAAAAAAAAAAAAAAAATTTTCATATTGACAGAGTGAACTTATTGATGTTCCTAACACCGTAAGAATTCCTCTTGTTGTTCTTTTTTTGGGGGAGTGGTACCAGGGATCAAACTCGGGACCTTGCACTTGGGAGGCAGGCAGTAGAAACACTGAGCTAAATCCCCAGCCTATAAGCCCTCTTGTTGATTTTTGATGGAACACCCACTTCCTTCCTGCACCCTCCCCTTCTTAGCCCCTGACAACCATTAAACTGGTCATAATTTTGCCTTTACTAGAATTTTGTATAGTGAAATCATACAGTATGTAAACTTTGGAATTAGATTTTCTTTTACTAAGCACAATTCTTTGAAGATTCATGTGCTGGATCTGTGTATCAATAGCTCATCCCTTTTTATTGCAGTATTCTGTAAATATTCATGGTATGGATGTACCAGAGTTTGCATAACCATCTACCTGTTGAAGGGCATCCAGGTTGTTTTAAATTTAGGGCTATTATAAACAGAGCTGCTATAAACATTTATGTGCTGGTTTTTGTGTCAACATAAATCGTGTTTGGTATAAAGCCTTAGGATGCAAGTACTGAATTGTATAGCAGTTGCATGTTTAATTTCTTTCTAAGAATTCGTCGAACTGTTTTCCAGAGTGGCTTTACTATTTTACATTCCCACAAAAATGAAATGAAGTTTATCTACATCCTTGCCTGTCATTTAGTATTGTTACCATTTAAAAATTTTTAGCCATTTTTTATCTATGATAGGGTATAGTGATAGATCTTATTGTAGTTTTAATGTTCATTTTTTAGTGGCTATTGGCCTTGAGCATCTTATTTTTCATCTGTTTATCTTCTTCGGTGAAATTTCTCTCCATTCCTTTGTCTGTTTTCTGATCAGTTTTCTTTCCTGTTCAGTATTGAAGGTTCATTAAATACCAGTCCTTTGTTGGATATATGACTTGCAAATTTATTCTCTCAGTCTATATCCTGTCTTGTCCTCTTTTTAATAAGATCTTTTGGACAGCAAATATTTTAATTTTGATTAAATCCAATTTTTTTCATCTTTAATATACATATATTTCTGATTTTAAGCCTAAGAACTCCCACCACAGTCCTGGGTCCTGAAAATTTTTTTCCTTAATATTTTATGGTTTTGCATATTATATTTAGATACATGACTTGATTTTTTTGTATCAGGTAGGAGACTTAGATTGAGGGTTCTTTTTGTGTAGATTTTGATTTTGCTTTTTGTTTTTAGCTGGTGGACATTTGGTTGACTGAGGCTCATTTCTAAAAAGAACTTTTCCTTCACTAATTGCTTTTATATCTTTATCAAAATATCAGTTAAATGTTTTGCTTCTGGAAGTATCTGTTTTTGGGTTTTCAATTGTGTGTCACTGATCTACATCTTTCCTTCAGCCAATGTCATACAATTTTGATTATATGGTATTTCTTAACATTGAGTAGACTGGGGTCAGGGATTTAGCTTAGTGGTGTCCTACTGATCTACATCTTTCCTTCAGCCAATGTCATACAATTTTGATTATATGGTATTTCTTAACATCGAGTAGACTGGGGTCAGGGATTTAGCTTAGTGGTGTCCCTGCCTGCCTTGCAAGCACAAGGTCCTGAGTTCAATCCCTGGTACCAAAAAAAAAAAAAAAAAAAAAAAAAAGAAAGCAAAACAAAAAACAAAAAACATTGAGCAGACTGATCCTCCCACTTTATTTTTCTTTTTTCAAAATTCCTTTAGCTATTCTAGTTCCTTTGCCTTTTCTATGAATTTTAGAACTATATTGATTAAGTTTATAAAATATCTTGCAGGGATGTTGACAGGACTTGTATTAAATTTGTTTAATATTTTGGGTAAAACTGATGTCTATACTCTGTCTAGTCTTCAGATTCGTAGCTGTAATATGTCTATTTAAATTGTATCATTTTAATTCCTTTGACATATATGCTATACTTTAAAATTTGTTTTCTTAATGGTTGCTCTAGGATTACAATATACCTTACAACACGCAGAATTCACTGAATTATGATGGTAAAACAGTGAGTGCCACCAGCACAGTTTTTCCAGGATAAAGTGCTTGGTACCTGTAAATCATCAATTTGAAGCCTTCCCCAAAGGGCGTAGAGCATACGCAAGAACAGAATTAACTGAATTACATAGAATGTGGCTACTTTGGTCTAATATCATTCCTCCTTTGCATTACCAGTGTCATACTTATTATCTCTATCCGTACACATGCATATGTTATATCTGATAATACAGTATTAAAATATTGCTTAATGTATATTTTATCTTTTTTAAAAATTAGGAGAAAGAATAAGAAATTATATTCTCCGAGTCTCTTAAATTAATCACATGGTTGTAATTCTGGTGGTTTTCATTTTGTCCAGTGGATTTGAGTTATTGTCTGCTACCCATTTTTTTTCAGTTTGTGAACTATCTTTAGGATTTTTATGTCTTACCTGTTAACTAAAGAATTTTTGGGGGTTAAGGATCTAGCTCAGTGGTTCTGCCACCACCTGCATTGCAAGCTCAAGGACCTGAGTTTGATCCCTGGTACCAAAAAAAAAAAGAATTTTTTGTCTTTATTTGCCTGAGAGTATATGTATTTTGCCTTCATACTTGAAGTGAATTTAGGTCTTTCCGGTGACCTCTGCATACCATTGTTATTCATGAAAAGCCAGCCACTGATTGTATTTATTGCTGCTCCTCTATACGTGAGAGGCGAAAGCGTGTCAGTCAATGTTCCAATTCCAGGGAGTCCCTTTGGACCACAGCAGCACAGTTGTCGATTCTCTCAGTCTGCCTCACCCTGAAAGAACCTCTGTACTGACTGATCTGGGAGGAGAATAAAGCGACCCTAGGTAAGAATGTCTAGAGCTAATAAGCATGCACTGATCTTGTGTGCATTTCAGTGGTTTTCCAAGAAAAGGTGATTCTCAAATTGTTAAATTCCTTTGGTCAATGTACTTTATTCAAGGATCCCAAAAGACAGAATCAAGATGTTCTCACATGTAGGTCTATGAGAAAGTATATATTAGGGGGAAAGAGCTCACATAATTGTGGTGTCTGAGAAGTCATGGGACAGGCTGTGTGGAATCCTGCTAACAGAGCTCAGTCCAAGGCCGGAGAAGCAGGGAGGCTGTCGAAGTAACTCTCAGTCCAAGACCTAGAGCTTCAGAGCCTGAAGGGCTGGAAGAGAGGGTGTGTGGAAGGAGGGATCTGCTGGCATTTTGATGTTCAAAGCAGCAGAAAAAGAGTATCCTAGTCCTCAGAAGAGTCCAGTTTACCTTCTGTATTTGTTTGCTTTGGGCCTCCAAGCCAATTAAATTAGTCAGTGCCCACCAGCACTGAGGGTTAGTTCAGCCTTCCCACTCATTTCCCCTAGGTTTACATGCAAATCTCTTCTGGAAACACCTTCCAGGAATATCCATAGAATTATTTATCAAGATTCTAGGTATCCCCTGTCACAGTCAGTTTCCAGAACAATGCAACGGCTGCTTTTATCAATTCTGTCTAGCTTCATGGCTACTTCCCAGGAAGTAGATTTGCTGCCTTTCTTATTAGGGCATGGCCAACTTCACCTACAACCTAGAGATATGCTCTAGTTATCTGCTGCTCCCTGGTATCCTGGAGACCTCAGTGCTCAGCCAAAGAAATGGTGGGCCGAGGTTGGGAGAAAAAAGCAACTCTGACTGTGTCCTTGGTCCCCAAGTGGGTTAAATGTGGCTACAAAACTTGATATCAGTAAAAATCTCCAGTATGTTTTAGGCCAAATGTTTTGCATCCTAGGGGAATAAGATCTGTGTCTACATTTCAGACTCATTCATTGAATAAAATATTGGTTGGGAAGAGTCAATTGGTATTAAAGACACATATTAGGTTCATGTAATAGGTTTCAGAGTTCCTTTGCATTAAGAAAAAGGAAATATTTATTGCCATAAACTGGCACATTTTTCAGAAATTACGATGAGGAGGAGGAAGAGAAGAGGAGGAGGAGGAAGAAGAGGAGAAGGAGGAGAATAACTTCCCCTTCCTTGCGCTAAGTG
>NW_022900925.1:6452725-6506009 GCF_012274545.1 Fukomys damarensis
CTGTGTTTGCTCTTTTCCTGTGTGACCTTTCAGTTACTATGGTAAACCCATCCCATAATAGTTTGTGGTTTTTTGCTTTAAAAGGCCGGTGCT
The DNA here is from genome assembly GCF_012274545.1 of Fukomys damarensis. NCBI lineage: Eukaryota > Metazoa > Chordata > Mammalia > Rodentia > Bathyergidae > Fukomys > Fukomys damarensis. The sequence continues at coordinate 6,452,819 of NW_022900925.1, forward strand.
TGCCGGCAATAAACGCCGACTTGATCAGACTCTTGTCTTGGTCCTTCCTTTTTCTGTAAACAGTGAGGAGTGTGGAGAGTCCATCAGAGGGTCAGCATAGACTTATTAATCCACTGAACAAGTGCTACCTTAGTATATCCCAAAGATGTCCCCGGGGTATCAGGAGCTGGGGTTCTAGTTCTGTAAACAGTGAGGAGTGTGGAGAGTCCATCAGAGGGTCAGCATAGACTTATTAATCCACTGTAACAAGTGCTACCTTAGTATATCCCAAAGATGTCCCCTGGGTATCAGGAGCTGGGGTTCTACGCAATAGATGGAAGTCTAGGGTGTGTGAGAAGCAGTTTCATGGGAAAGAGATCAAAGCAGAATTCATGTTGTACCTAGAATAAGATTAACAAGTCCCAGGATTGCCCACAGCATTTCTCCCCAAGGATGTGTATTCTCTGTCAAATTTACATCCTGTTTCTCCATGGACTTATCAAGTGATCACATCTCCATTTCCTCAATTACCATCTCCCCCTTTCTTTGTCCTTTCAGTGAGTCATGAGCCCCTTCTGTAAGTGTCCAGCAGGGCTCACTGGCTTTCCTTACAGATTAAGCAGGATAACATAACAACGAAGCATTGATCAATAAGCTAACAGCACCACAAGATGACAAAACAATCTCCACCTGAGTTCCCAGGCTGTTTCAAGGAAGTAGAGAAGCAGGGTAGGGACCCACTGCCACTGAGAGCACAAGAACCCCCAGCAGCAGTGAGCAGGTCTCTGAGATCTGGAGCTTCCCTCCTCACCAAAGCTGACAGAGCTGACTGTGACTCTACTGGTACTGGTACCAGGCTTACCAAGTAAGGGAACTGGCCAGTGTTCCTGTGGGAAAAACAGACTGTGTGTATGTACATTTATGCATGTGTGTTTGCTTCTGTGCGTGCTTAGGGTAGGGAGGAAGGGAAAAGATAGGTGATTGGTGTTGGGTAATCATATCGATAATTCAGCCAGATACTGCAAATGTGAATCAAGGAAAGTTGGGGGAGGTATAAATATAATACCTAAGTAATACTTAAAGACATAAACAATGACTTCATAAATGGGGTCTCAGGCCTACAAAGCAAAGAGGGGATATGCATGTTGATTAGCCACTCTCAAGTCTGAGGCCTAGTGACCACGCTGGAGTTTCTATGAATAGCTCCGGATTCCCTTCCCACTTCTGGTCTTGTTCCCTTTGGGTGCAGTCTGCACGATGGCTTGGTCAGACTTTCTCAGATGCAAAAGTCATCCTGACCAGGAGCCTGTCAGTACAAACTACCAGTAGATTAAAGTAGATAAAGTTGACATCTGTCAAAGCACAGAGTGTTTTACATTCCACTGCACTAAGAATCATCTGAGAAACATTCTGACCCTCATCCCATCCTAGGTCTGGGATAGGTGGTTGGAATGGGAATTTTAAAACATAGTAGGTGATTCTTGTGCAGCTGGAAATTGGATACACTGTCAGTAATCCTGCAGATGTAACTGCTCTTTCAAAGCTGCCAATGGCCCATGCCCATCTCTTATTCCCCACAATGCCAAGACCTCAAATGGACTGGTGTTCCCTCTGGCCTCTCCACCACTTGACACCACCTCAGTGCTTAGCTTTGGTATGTTTTCTGCTGGATTGTTCTCCTTTACTTCACTTCATGTAAATCCTTCCAGTCCTTGAGGGTAAAACTTCAGTTTCATCTCCATAGATCCATGCTCCAGTCCTCCCGTGCTCAATGATATTCCTTACCCTTTTGATAATTGGAAATATATTACCACTACCCTTTGCTTTTGGCATTTAATCGCATATTACTTTGCTTTACTATTTCTCTATTACATTCATTCACTTTTTCAAAGGTGACTAGGTACTTCTGCATGCAAGGCTCTTTCCCCAACTATGAACATCCTGAACATTCCTCAGCATGAGATGAGTTATCATTCATTCCTGTTTCCTTTAGCACAATACTTCCCAGGCTTTTTGGAGGCACTTGTGGAGTTCTTTGAATGATGAATGAATGAGTAAATAAATCAACTCCTGAAGCAGCAAAACATAGGCAAGTAGCCATGGTGATAATACTTAATTATTTCCCCTATTTTCCCATTCTTTCTCTCTATTCTCTTCTTAAAGTGGCAAATTTTCTGGGCCTAATATGTGTGTATGGAGGAGGTAGTAATCTCCTCAATCCAACCCACACTGGCCCTTCTTCTTAGTTACCATTAGTTCCTATTCTAGTGCATTCCAGCACAGTCCTTTTAATTTTGGTAGCATGAAAATCTCGATAGAAAGGCAAGCTGTGAGTCCCCATGTCAGATGTGGGATTCTTCCCACGGTATCAGTCAGGTTGGTTGCCAAGGACATTTTGAGGTCATTGATCCCTGTGCTCCTTCCAATCTCCCACCTTTTCTATTTGTTAATTTCTCCCCTCCTCCAAAAGCTCTCCTTCAGGAGTTCCTGCATCCCCCCCCACCCCGAACATCCAGCTTTGTGTGAGTGCCTCCCCAGTGGGCTTGCTCTGTTTTTCCACTTCTGGCAAGGATTTTCATTTTCGTTTCTGCATGAAAAAATGACATTGCATGGGTTGTCATGCCCACATGGAGAAACAATGTGTTTTCTGCCAGATTCACTTAAAAAGACAAACTTTAGGTCTCCATGGGAGCGCTCCTGCCACCTGCTGTGATCCACTTCTTCAGGGCAGCTTTGGCTCATCTGAGCCTGGAGATGCTGGAGCCTTGTTTGTTTTGGAATGCTGATTGTAATCACCACAAAAGGAGTATTACCGTCCTCTGCTCAGCTCCAGGGGACTAATCCTTCTCCTGGAAGAAGGCAGACTCAAGTGCAGCCCCGAGAGTTATTTAAATCATAGGAAAAAAAAACCCTATAGAAAGACAACCTTGGAATGCCCCAGAATTACATGGGAGTGGGATCAGGTGTGAACACCAGGTGTGTGAGGGTGGGGTGGATGTGGGCCGTATTACTGTGCCAAGCTGGCAATGCACGAAGCATCCCTACAGAGGCCTAAGACCTGTAGTATTCTCACAGAAGGGGGATTGTTGTGAAATTTTTGCAAAATTTAGATTATTTAAACTCCATCCAGGCACCCCATTTACAATCTCCCAAGCTCTGCTCTAGGCCCAAAACATATCTAATGAACAGCACCAAGTGGATGAATATCTCAAAATGTGACTAAGATTAAAATGACTGGAGCAAAAGGACAGTTGATGTTTCAAGGGTGTGCAGCCTTGTGCAAACTCCCAGTTGTTCCCAATCCAAAGTGGATCACCACAGGATCTGCCTCTATCTTGTAATACTGAGAGTGTGTTTGATGTATTATCATATTTCCCTTTAGGAAGTAAATTTTCTGTGACCTTGGTCCTTGGAAACGTTCATGTTTGTCCTACATATTACAATACCCATTGGAAGAAATTCTAAATCTGGTTGCTGACCCAAGAGACCACACTCATTGTTATTCCAGAATAAATGGTGTCTTATAATTAGATGAATACTAGCTCTCTATCTATATATCTAGCATCTATCACCTATCTATCTCTGCATATCTTTCTTCCTATCATTTACCATGTACTGTGTCAGACACTGTGTGAAGTAATATGTAAATGTCATCCTACTAAAACATTACAACAACTCAGTGAGGTCATTTATATTTTATAGATGACACTTAGTGGCCTAAAGGAGGCCACACTGAAAAGAAGTATTGGAACCTAGATTCAAGTTCACATCTAATGACCCCAAACACAGTGCTCTTGAATGCTACAAGATACAACTGTTTTGGGTAGAATGTGCAAATATAGACTCATCTGTTGAGCTGGACTGCCTTTCCAGGAAACACAAATCTGCAAACTGGTAACAAACAGCTGATCCTTGGAGGACCATCTCGTATCATTTTTAATCTGTAGCACCTATTCTTAAACCCACTCCAAACAACTCTGTATGGTCTGCTTCCGACTCAGCCTGGAGCAAGGCAGCTGTTTCTCATCCCTGTAACGCCCCACTGATGACAGCCCTGTGGTTTTCCATTGCTGCTCTCTGGTCACTCCACTCCACCTGAAGCCTTCCTATGAGAGTATGCAGCCTGGCACACAAAGCTGGCCACACTGCTGGGACTGTGATTCGGTACACATGACCAGGAGCCAGGCTTGAGTGCTCTTTTTCTGGGGACCACCATGCACAGTACTGCTCCCAGACAGATAATTGGTGCTATCTGGAGGCAGTTGAATGTCCTGGGGTCCTCTGCACTCCCATTTCTGCCTTCCTGACTTCTTAGAATACCTTGGACTCTAGCTTCTTACTGTTTCTCCCATTGAGTTCTTAATACGCGGCAATCACTTTCCCAAACTCTATTTTTCCTTGCAATAGCTCTGTCTCTAGTGCCACCTGCTCAATTCTTACCCATCCTTGATGGTCACCTGAAATACCTCCTCTTTCATTGCAGCCTACCCGAGTCCTCTCACATGCAGGTTATCTCTTTGCGTTGTAATTATGTGTGTGCATGCTTTGTCTCTCCTAACCCACTATGTTTCTTAATGAGGGTGGATAAAAGAGGTGATCTCTGTAGTTCCCAGGGACTCTAACAAAGGGCTCCACATGTGTGTATTGGATAAATAAATAAAGCCATTGTTCTGGCCCTTTGCACACATCTGACATAGCAAAAAGTGTGCATAATAGGTGTCAATTGAAATATCTTTAAATGAAAGAATGATGGCACACATGTATAATTTCAGAGAACATGTAAATTATTTTGAAGATTTTGAGGTATTAAGGGACAATTAAGGGCTGGGAGTATAGCCCAGCATCAGAGTGCTTGCCTAGCCTGTGTGAAGCCTTGGGTTCTGTCTCCTGCCACAAAAACAATATGCAAAGAATAACTAAGGCAAGCTTCACAAATCTTGAATAAGTTCATACAGGAGAGTTGAACTAGGACCGGGGAAGGAGAAATCGGGAGACAGGACTTCTTTCATGTAAAGGCAGGAGGAGAACTGAGGCAGGATGGAGACTGATGCTTGGCATGGGTGCTGAGGTGAGAAACAATAAAGGAAGGAGTTACATTGTAGCAGTTTTTAATGGCAGGTGAAAGGTTGATCATATCCGGAAAGGCACTGTAGGTGACACTACAAAGGCCTTGTTTATTAAGAATTAATCTGTGAGAAGGACTGGAAGGAAGAAGAGAAGCAAGCTGGGCGGCTAGTGTAGAAATGCAATCAAGACGTAAGGGAAGCTGAATTAGCTCTGGGATTTCTCCCAGGCTGAGGTCTCTATAATTTATTGTCTTTGTGTTTGATGAGTAGATGTCCAGGTAGAAGATGCAGAGAGGGGTGACAATGAATATTTGATTGCATTTCTCTGTAGATGGGCTCATTCCTCCTGGTTATCGGATGCTTATCTGACTGTGGCGGTTGGGTAGGGTTTCACAGCTAACAGGCAAAACTCAGCACCCAGAGTGGCTGTTCACACTCACACTGGCCACCAGACCTCGAGAAGGTGTGCTTGGGGCTCTGAGTGAAATAAGGGGAAGGGGAAGGGAGGAAAATTTTATATCCTGATTCCCACTCTTTCCAGAGAGCATTTCCACTTGCAGTAGCACACTCATGTTTAGGTAACCATGCACCAGGCAACGGGGATGTGGACTTCCCCTTGACGATGCTCAGGGAGACACTGAGGGGGCAGATACACGTGAGGAGAAGCCTCCAAGGGCTGAAATAGAGAAAGGGGAAAAGCCCTGCTTTAACAGTGAAGCATAGCAGTTCCTGGCCTGGGCTGTGCATTCAGTTTAGAGCATTCAGCTCAGAACCCAAATCCAAGATGATGGCAAAAATCCCCATCTGTGGCTAACTTGTAAGAGTTGTGTGTGTGTGCTTAAACTAAAATGCTCACTGGACGAGAGAATATGATGTCACGTGGAAATGCCTCAGAAAAGGAATTTGAGGGAAAGGGCACACACACAGAGAAAGAGAGAGGGAGAGAATGATTTTACATTCTCCTTCTTCGCACTGGATGCTTAGGGAGATAAAGAAGGGTAAAACAGAAGGATCTGAGCACCTTGGGCTTGAAGCTCATAAATGCTCTTTCTCATATTGCCTTTCTTACCTTTATTGGTTCAACAGTCAACAATCTTCCTACTACAGGCTAGGAGTGGGAGAGTTTTACATGCCATCTGATCAGCCTGCTGATCCCTGGGGAAGATTCAATTCCTATTTTTCCCCAAACTCGTTCCTTGAGTTTACAGCTCAGGTCACACCCACAAATGAATGCTGGCCAAGTTACAATATGTGGCATTTCGAGCTTCTCTTGATCAACTTTCTCTCCATCTTAGCAAATTTTTATATCAATGTCTTTTTTCATATGGTTATTTTTTGAGACAGGGTCTTGCCACATGGTCCAGGCTTGTCTTGAACTGACTGTGTAGCCCAGACTAGCTTTGAACTCACCATTCTCCTGTCTCAGGCTCCCAAATGCCAGGATTGATTTCTTACTGAATTTTTTCTCACTTCGCCTAATTTCTAACACTTTAAAATATTTTTTTGCTTTGATTTCATCAAGCATTTTTAAAAATTCCATTTTATTTTAGGCAAATGATAAATGTGTCAATTTTTCTAATCTAGTATGATGCTTTGTTATTTCTGTGTACCATGGAGTGATTATATCAAGCTAATTCACAAAGCCATCATGCTATAGGCTTATCAATTATTTTCTGATGAGAATATTTAGAATACAATATTTAAGAAACTTTGCAATATACAATGGATTATTATTAAAGTCTCCCTTCTGTTCAGTAGATTCCTAATCTTATTCTGTCTAAGGTATTGTTTTTGAATCTGTGCATGAAACTACCAATTAATTTCAATGTTATAAATGTAAGAAGCTCAATATAGTGTCTGTCTTGCGGCTTTATATACATTAAACTAATATACATTAATTTGTTTAATTTTTACAGCAACTCTGAAAGATAGTAACTAATATTCCCCCATTTTATGCATGAGAATCCTGAGGCCTGGTGTGGTTACACCCATTAGTGCAATGGCCCAAGACAATGAGCCCAGACCGTTCATCTGCAATGCCAACGTCTTACCCACACTAACCATATCAGAGCTGTTTTTTTTTTTGTTGTTGTTGTTGTTGTTCATCAGTACTGCACAATTGATCTTGTTTTGGGCACATTCTACTCCAATCAGGTTTGAAGACAACTGAAAAGACATTACTGGTCCCCTGGAAATCTTGTTCATATGAATATTGCAAAAAAAATACCAAACATCAGCTTGTTTTGCCAGTGAGGAAGAAAGATCAATTAATAAATCCACCATTTGCTGTCGGATGCCACTTTAGCTTGTTAGATTGAGAAACGTCAAGCATCATTACTGAGTTGGGCTCCCTGGCTGGGAAACACATCCTTGCTTTGTTTGCGAGAAATTCATGTACTGCTTCTCCTTTTCCTCATGAGTACAGAGAGAGCCCTCTTCAAAGAACGTCTTAAATAAATGACTAACCTTGACAACAGACATGTCAGTGATGTTGCTAGAACTCTATCGCATGGTGTTCTGAGACATTCCTCCAAGTGTGGTAAGTTAGGGGAAAATCTGCAGGAGGTGTTCCATTTCTGTGCTCATTTATTTGTCAGGCTTCTGGGAGCTGCTGAGGTTCTCTGATCTCCACTTGGAAAACAACTCCGGTGGCTGCAGGTTTTAATCTTTAAAAGCTATATAATTAGCACATGTAATTGTTGAAAAACTACAAAATAAAATAAAATAAACAGACACAAAGATGTGCCTGTGTATTTTGTCCACAAAACAGAATAATGATGAATAAACTATTTTGAGGTGTTTTTTTAATAACAAAATATTGTGAATATTTTTCAAGTCAGTAATGAATACTTCATGGCTGTAAGTGGTAGCTTACCATTTAGCTACATAATTTTTGTGGTAGTTGATTTTTTTAGAGGCTTAATTCCTGTTACCTATTTGGGCTGTTGCCAATTCACTAGAACATAAATAATGCATTGTACCTCTTTACAGGTAGACCTTAATTGTTTTCCCTGGAGAACATTTCTATAATCAGAACTTCTAGGTTATAAGGAATACTGTTTTAAAGATTTCAGTTTAATTTCATGTCAGAATTATTGTGTCAAGTGATAATTCTGTCTGATTAAAAATGAGAATATAATGACTATTTCTCTTCACTCCGAGGGTTTTTCTTTTTAGGGAGGTGGTGTTTGTGTGGTCTCTGCCAATTTCAAAGATACATGTGGAAGTCTACTCCCACTGTATAACATCGATTATTAGTTATTTTTTCATTTATCCTATGCTTGACAGGGAAAATATTTGATGTACATTTGAATTAAATGTTTGATAGTTTATTTTGCCCATTTCACCCTAGTGGGGTGATTATCTTGATTTTAACACTTATAAATTTAAAGAGTTCCATATATAAATGATATCAATCCCCCACCTGCCACATAAAACATCTCCCCTAATATGTAAGTCACTTTTATTTTCATTTAACTTGACTCATAACTATCCTATATTAAAAAATAGCCAAGTTTATTTGGAAAACCTCTGTGTTTGTTAGGAAAACCTCTGCGCTTTGTCTCTGTGGTAATATTTGTCCTGAGTCAGCTACCCCTTTTGGTAATTTATAATTCATTAAAATATTTTTTCCTTTTCAGTTCTGGAGATGGAACCTGGGTTTGCATTAGCAAAGCACGCATCCTACTACTGAGATACAGCCTCACCTCCCAATATGGAGCAATTTTTGAGCACAGATTCATGGCCTAGTGCTGGAATATGCTTAAACAGATCATTCCCAGATAGCAAAATGCTGATTTCTTAATTTGTATGGCATCCCTTTTGGCATTTTGTTCTCCAGTATGCACGGGATTTATTTTGTTATACGTCATGAAATAAGAATATATCATTTTGTTCCCTCCACCTTTGTTATAATTAATCCCCTTTTGATGTCCTCCTTCACCTTTGTAATTCTTCTCTAATTCCTTTCTGAAACAAGGTGAAAGACATACGCTTTAAGTGATCTGGGCTTGAGATCCTCTCTCCATTACCCCAAGAGTCATTTTGCTAAAAATAAATCCATACAATCTTTAACCTCTGTATTTTAAAATTGGAGGTTGTTTTATTTATTTTCACAAGTTTTTGATTACAGAAGCACTTGATGATGCAAGACATTTAGAAATTATAGGAAAAAATGAAAATCATCTGTAAGCCCATTACTCAGAGAAATATCTTGTTTCTTAAAATACATTATTCGTTTGTTATCCACAAATCTAACTTGTCTCCTCCAGGACACTTATTAAAATAATCCTGGACCATATTAATTTCTGGAAGAAAAACATCAAATGATGTTCCTAGAATACCTGTTTTCTGTTCCACTTATACACATGGTATCATCTAATGATTTGCAGTGTTACCATTTCACAACCTAAGAGGAAGGGTCCAGTCCTTTTCTTGGTAGTTTTGGGGCCTCATTAACAAAAGGCAGAAGTGTGACCTCATTGTATGATTCAGGGTAAAACAAAATAAGCACATTATACTGAAAGAGTTCAAGATTGTGGCTCTTTACCTCTCAATCCAGTAAATAAATACGTGGACAATCAAGGAGATAAACACAAGAACATCTTAATTAAATATTAAAGTAGGTGCACACACATACACACACACAGACATACACACAGACTATCTTAGACTATTGTAATTACAATCAGGCTAACTCATAGGTGGCCAAATCTTCCAACATTCCAAGGTACAAGTTTTGGGCAAATGAATGTTTGTTTCCTCAGCCATGTCTGTCTCCCTGGATCGTAAGAGAGGCATGTGCCTGCTTCTGTGGTGATATTTCAGCATTTTGATTTAACCACATTTTTGAGTATTTCATCAGATTCCCTTTGCAGACTTTCTTCCTCCCACAAAGGGAGGGTAAGTTGCTAGAAATGCAAACCATGAAGCTACAGCCTCATGTGGCAACAGTGAATCCAGCTACAGCCAGCAGGGTGGTTCTCTCTATTCTGCTTCTTTTAAGTAGGAGGCCTCTCCACCTCAACCCTGGAATGCACAGAGTCCTTGCTCAGGAGCCAACAGGCTTAGCTGGTGGTTCCTAGGAAATGCACAGTTGGATTTTTTTCACAGGCTCAGAGTGCTCAGCTTTAGCATCCAGATGAAACAAATAGAAACATCTGCTGAGAAGTGTGTTTGAGCATTGATTAAAAAGAGTTCTTCAGAAAAATTCTGTTGAAGCAAACTGTATGAGTTGCCATGGGGGGAAAACAAAAACTCTGAAGAGAGCAGTTCTGAGGCTGTCTACGATGTCAAGGCATCTCTGAGAACTCAAAAAGGCTGAGAAGCTTCTGGAAGCCTGCATGTAAAGTACTACTGCATGCAAGTCGGTATAAAACAATCCTTGTTGAAAATATATTATTGGAATGGGAAATAAAAGCATTGTTCAAATAATATGAAAATGCTGTCTACTAATAAGACAGTCTTTGATTTTGAATTTGGGGTTTCTTTTAAAACAATGCAAAAGTTATATATTCTTTCAGTAGAGTTTCCTTCTTCACTCCTTTTCTGTCCCTTTAAAAACAGAAAAGATAAGCTGAGAGAGAACAGGTAGAGAACAGTCTTGCTAGTTTTTTCTGCCAAATTTCTGCCTAATTGAAAGGCAGACACTGAAAAAAAAAACTACAAGTTTATAACTAGGAAGGCTAACATGCACTACAAGTTAGTTGGAAGTCTCAAGCTCAAGAGAGCTTTTGTGATTAACTATAGGATAAAAATAAATTACTTCTAGGCATTTGTGAAAAAGACAAGAAACATTCATTTATATATAAAACCTTGCTTTAAATATAACCCATATTTAATTGTGATCCTTCGAAACTTGTTTTTAAGATGAATATAATCTACTTGCTAATGTTGCTTGAGATCAGTTGTCTTAATAAGAATTAAACTGCTACTAGTTAATAAACAAGAGGGAAATTCAGGATTATAAATTTTTGTAACAGGATCAGAAAAGCCCAAGTTGCTCTGAATCCTTGCTTTAAATCCAAGATACCACAACCCATGATGGCACTGTATCCCAGTCTGCTGAACAAGATTTATGTTCAGGGGAAATATCAGAGGTCTCTCTTGATACAGTGGTGAACCAAACAGATGAGGCTGCAGTAGTCACGGGACACATAGTTTAGCAGGAGAGATGGGTAATAGTTTGTTAACAGACATACATTGCTCAGAGTATTAAAGACTAAGATGTTGATAGTTGCATATGACAGATAGATGACAAAAGGTGGTGCTTATTAAAGTGCTTAAAGAAGGTTTTTCTGAGGAAAGGACACTTATGCAGAGATTTTAGAGATGCTAAGGGGCTGTCTGTGCAAATACACATGTGCTAAGGTGAGCAAGAGCAGGAAGTGTTTGTGTTTGTGCTGTGTGTGCAAGGGTTCCGGGGTACAAAAAAGCTCAGATTAGCCCAAGTATAGTGACAATATTTAAGTGATCTATGTAGCTATAGCATTACGACTGAGAGCAAAGATGAGAAAAACTAGGGTCAGGATGAAGAAGCAGAATCATTCAGGACCCTGGACTGGTAAGAAGGCTACTGCACTAGTCCATCTGAGGAACGACAGTGACTCAGACTAAAGAGGCCATGACTATGTGGAAAAGAGGACATAACCAAGATGCAGTCTGGAGGCACATTTTATATATATATATATGGTCCACATTTGTGGAAGATGGACATGTGAATGATATGACCTTTGTTGAGATGAGGAAAAACGTTGGATACATGGTTTGGGGCTGGAGTGTAAAGTCAAGAGTTCACTTTGAACACATTAAATGTGAGATGCTTGTGAAACACCTAAGTGGTGAGGTCCAGTAGCCAGAGGAGCTTATGGTAAAAAATGGGGCTGGAGATTTAACTTTTAAAGTCATCCGTGCTGAGATTGTACCTAAAACAAATAGATGAGTTTCTCTAGATAAAGAAAAGTGTGTACACAGGGAGGAGAGAGTAAAGGCCCCAGAGCGAACACAGGAAAACATAAGCCTATGACTTAAACTGTGGGTTTAAAGAATGGGGCAGTGAGGAGTTAAAAAGACAAGCGGATGGAGTCATGGAAACCAGGAGGACAGAACATCTCAAGAAGGCAGCTAAACCTTCAGCTAGGCAAGTGGGAGGAAGGAAGCATTTGCTGGATTTGTTAATATTTGTGTCAAGGTGACCTTGGCTGGAGCCGTTTGATGATGGGGGAAATTGTGCGCTGTGGAACAAATAGGAGGAGGGTACAATGGGAGAACAGATGTTTACAGCTGTTATTACTATTTTGTTTTATTTTTAATGAAGGCAAAATATATATAACATCATAAAATTTGCCATTTTAACAGTTCAGTGGTACTAAATATATTCACAATATTGTGTAGCCATCACCACCATACATCTCCAGAACTGTTTCATGATCCCAAATTCTAACTCAGTCTTCAGTAAATATCCACTCTGCTTCTCTCTTCACCCCAGTTCCTAGTTGCCTCTGTTCGATTTTCTGTCTATGAGCTTGCTTATTCTAGATACTTGGTATAAGTGGCTTATGCAATATGTGTTATTTTGTGACTGACTTATTTTTCTTATAATGTCTTCAAGATTAGTTCATTTTGTGGCATATGTCAAAATTTCTTCCTTTTAAAGATTTAATAATATAGCTGGCTATTTGTATCCAAGGAGTCCCCATCTGCAGATTCAACCAACCAACCACAGAAAAAGTATTGGGAAAAAAAATCGCATCTGTATAGAACAGGTACAGACATTTTGTCGTTATTTTCTAATCTAAATGTAAATGTTACTTGCATAGCATTTACACTGTGTTAGGCATCACAAGTAATCTAGAGATGATTTAAGTACAGTATATGGGAGGACCTTGTAGGTTATATGCAAATACGATTCCATTTTATTTAAGGGACATGAGCATCCATGGGTTTTGGTATTTAAGTAGGTCTTGGAATCAATCACTTCCATGGATACCAAGGGACAGTGCATTCGAGTGTATGAAAATCCTGTATTCTGCTTACTCATTCATTCATCCACAGATATTGGGCTGCTTATGTGCCTTGGCGTTTGTTAATATTGCTTCTATGAATATGGTACATAGATCCTTTTGAGCTGGAAATGGTGTGTGTGTGGGGGGAGTGCAGTCAGGGGAAGGAATTTGTTTTTATTTATTCTTTCTCCAGAAAGAACAGAGCACCTTTGTATACCATTGGCAGTGACTATGTGGAGAAAAAGAGACAAGGTCTAAGTAAGCAGAATGAGGGACACTGAAGGAGGAAGAGAGAAAAAGGACAAGCTCTACAATGACATGCAGGGAGGTTGGACTTGGGCAGGGAACACACACTTCCTCTGCAGAAGAGAAGGGAAGGATGTGGCTCTGGATGCTGGCACTATAATAGATTTGACAATGGATAGATAAGGATGATTTCTCAAAAAGGCTTCAATTTTCTCTGTGAACTATGAGGCAAGCTTATCAGCTGGGGCCTGGAAGAAGGAGAGGAAGTGGTTTAGAGAGAAAGAAGGTATGGAATAATCTCTTAAAGGAACATTTCCCTGTCTCGGCTGTACCTTAGACCCATCTGAATGCAAAACTTTAGGAAGATACAGAGAGTTGCTTCTTCCTCCACATTCTGATGGTGATTTAATTGGTTTTAGGTGGGCCTTAGGCAACTACAATTTAAACATTTCCTAGGTAATTGTAATAGCTACGACAATGATTGTATTAGAGGGGCAAAGCGACATACACCAAGACAGAAAGACAAATGCTGATGTTTTCTTCTAAAAGAATTATGAGTAGACGTGAATGACATAACCTTAGCTGGTGGTGGTGGGGAGCGGGTAAGTAGTCGTCAAAGGGTATAAAGTTTTAGTTAGAGAAAAAGAATAAGTTTGATTAGATTTTAAAAGATCTATTGCATAGCATGATGAATACAGATTACAATTCAGGACTGTGTACTTTCATATCACCAAGAAAATAAATCTCAAATATTCTCATCACAGAAATGCCAACTATTTGAAGTGATGGATGTGTTAAATTGGTTTAATCATCCTACACGGTATCAAAAAATCTTAATTTCACTGTGTTCAGCATACATATACTTAACTCTACTTCGTCAATATATATTAAACAAACAAACACTCCCTATGTGATCCTCCTGGGTCCCGAGGGTTAAGAATGACTGTCTTAGAGTAAACGCCATACAAGGAATATAAACATTACGTACTACAAACATGTACTAATAAAAAATGAAACAGAAACACATGATGTGACAAACTCAAAGTATAAATAACTTAAAGAGTAGAATAAAAAATTGACAACAGGCAAGAGGGAGATAGATCTTTGGCAATGGAAAGGGGACCTAGAGATGGAGGTACAGGAGAGCAAGGGAAGGGGCCGGGGAAATAAAAAGAATTAAAAGTGTGTTATGCACACCTACCACCTGCTCACAATGCATGTGGTCATTATGTGCTGCAAACATGCACTACTAAAAAATCAACAAAACACATGAGGAAGAAAAACAATAAATGATAGGCTTTCTGAGAATTTCAAATCTCTAGCTTATTTATAATCATACATTTTGAGTGAAATGTGCTAGGGCAGATTAGGATGTGTGTGTATGTGTGTGTATTTCTTGGTCCCATGTATTAAAGTCCAGTACAGCTCTGTTACTGGCCTTTCTCATTTTGCGCTTACTCATTTAAGCACCCATGTATTTCCCACCATTAATTCTATCCATAACAGTAACATTAATGTCACCATGTGCCTCACGCACTCCCACAAATATTTCAGTGCTCACAATAGTCAATATGTCCATTCTACGGAGAAGAAAATGAGGCACAAAAATAAAATCTAGCAGATGCCAGCACTTAGATTGCTAATGTATAATAATGGTGGCACCCAAGGCTAGGAAATCTGGATCTCTGAACTGTGTCATTAGCCATACCTTCTCTGGGTGCATAGTATAAAACATGGACCTCCAGTCTGGCTCTTTCTAAGACACACACACAAAAAATCGAATTAAGCAGAATTTGTTTGTGTGCATGCATGTGTGTGGGCACAACCAAATGGTTGAAAGAAATACTTGAAAAACCTCTAAGATGAGGAGAACCTATAGAGCACACAGGAGTGACAGTGGATGGAGGGTGGGCTGAGATGGCTGATCAGAGAGCCATGCAGGAAATACAAGCATGAGGTCAGAGCTGACATTTCCCACATGCTAGAGAAGAGGGCTGCCAAGAAGAACTGGGAACAGTGGTCCAAGTCAGGCCAGCAGGTGAATCTAAGGTGAGCTTTAAAATCCCATCTTTCATCTTCTCTACAGAATGGTCTGTGCATCTTAAACTGCCCACTGCTAATGAGGTGAGTTAGTAGATTATTTGGGAGAGAGGAAGGTGTCAGGTGCTAAGGTCTATGGCAAAACTGCATGGATGGAAAATAGTCAGACAGGGGTGGATATGTCTGGTTATATCACCAAGGTGGGGCTACAGCCTTGACAATCCCATGAGTACTTAAACCACCAAGAGGTGTGGCATTTGGATTGGTCTTGGCTGTAACGAGTGGCTCCATGGAGGTTTTATCTATGTGTCTTGAGGCTCAGATGAGCATCAGCCCAAGATTATTTTAGAAGTCATTGCAGAGACAATCTGTACCTGAGAACAGTATTCCCACTGAGTCCCTTTCCTAAGCCACTCGTCTATCAGAGGAAGTAGTAGTATCTGCCATTTTGATGGATTTAGCTCATCACTGACTTTATACCCTATTGTAATAAGGTGCTGTTATGAATCTAATCTTTATTCTGACTTTCTCTATGAGCTCAGCAAAGCTGAGGAGAGAGAGTGTGTTGTCAGGACTCCTTGGCTGGTGAGCAGTGAACTGGGGTTGAAATATAGTGCTTTTTGTTTTTTTGTTGTTTGGGTTTTTTTTGGTACCAGGGATCAAGCTCAGGTCCCTGCGCTTGCAAAGCAGGCGCCAGAACCACTGAGCTAAATCCCGGGCCCAATGTAGTGCTTTTTAATGAAGGCCTGAAGACTATGTGGAATTAGACCCTGACATATTGTTACAAGGAGTCATTCTGGCAGATGCCCCTCTCACTCAGGCAGGGTAGACACCTCTGAGCTCTCTTAGGGTGAGTGAGAGGCTTCATTTCTGTGAGGCAATCAATGCTCCAGGAAATGCTCAGCTTACAAAAAGACTAAGTATCAGTGTGAAACCCAGGGAACGATGGAGACCATGGAGATTTATGAGCATTTTCATGCTAATGATTGGGTGATACCATAACACTTAAAAAACCTTTCTGAATCTGCGTTTGGAGAGAATCCCTGACATTCTGCTGCACTCTCTCAGTTGAAACTTTGCTTCGGAGGAAGATGAGAAAGAGGCTTCTAAAGATGAAGCAAGGATTTCTGGGTAAGAGAAGTTTCAAAACACATAGCCAGAGCAGAAAGATTTCATCATGGCAAGAAAATGGTTCACTCTTCATGACTGCCTTACTTAGGGGTACATGGTACATGCTGCTGTCACCTTAAACAGGTCTCATTTGTTGAGCCAGCACATCTATTATCCTGTTCGTGTGTGTGTGTATGTGTGTGTGTGTGTGTGTGTGTGATGCTGAGGATGGAATCTAGGACTCCATACATAGGTAAACATTGTGCCACTGAGCTATATTCTTAGTCCCTACCTTCCAGCTTTTGGGACGATTTAGTGGTCAGAACCTGAGCCACCTTGCTCAGGAATGTTATGGATTAAACATGAAATGTCCCTTAAAGATTATGTGCTGAGGGCTGGATCTTGGATGCAGCAATTTTCGGAGATGTGGCTGGAGTGGTGATTTGGATCACGAAGGCACTAACCTCATCAATGTGTTTTAGCTCATTGATTAGTTCATAGCGCAATGGGCCATTAGGAAAGGGGAGAAGAGGTAGGTCACTGGGAGTGTGTTTTTAAAGGCTATAGTTCATTCTTCCCTGGCTCTTCCCTGCTCTCTCTACTTTCTGGTTGCCATAGTGTGAGCAGTGTCCGTCCACCATGCCCTTATGCCATGGACATGCCTTTCTGCTTCAGAATGAAGCATCTGAAACCATGAACCAAGATAAGCCTTTTCTTCTTGAAGTTGTTTCCTGAGGTATTTTTGTCACCACAATGAAAAGCTAACAGTTGAATGTTGGGGAACAAGGGCCAGCCTTCAGCCAACATCCGTCTGATGCGGTGTACAAGTGGGACCTTTTGACTCCAGATAAAGCCAACCTTGTGGTGCACTGTGCCTCCAGGTTCCCAGGGGGACAGAAGCACAGAAGCAAGGCACCAGCTGAGACTCTACTTGCCGAGCTGCCTTCCCTTGCTCCATGCTTCTTCCTTGGCTCCCCATTCTCCTGAGAAATCACTTGCCCAAGAATCTTCCATCATGCTCAGTCTCTAAGAAACCCAGACCCAGACAGGAATAAAAAAAAAAAAAAAAAAATGGACCTTAGTGGTTACTTGGAGTGTTTTCTAAGGGTTTTCCTGGAGATGTCACCCTCCTTCCCTACAACGTACCGCTGGAAGGATTTAGGGACTTCTGTGACCTTCTGGTGAGACCTCAAGCTGCCCGACAGTGACACCATCACCTGCTGTGGTCCCCCAAGGAGGTCCACCTGGTTTCATGTGCTGGCTTCACAGCTCCCTGTGCCTCTTGTAGGACCTTCCCTCCTGGCCTCCATGCCACCTCTTCAAAAGCAGTTAGAGACATGGACATGGCTGCATAGTGTTTATTGGGAGAGCAACTCTGAAATGCAGGCAAGGGAGGAAAACAAGCCACTTTATCTGCAATAGGACGTGCCCTCTGAGAGAGGACCTCCTGCGACAGGTGCAGCTTCCTCCTGGCATTGTCACCTGAAGCACTTGTGACCTGCTCTACCCCACATAGGCTGAGGCTTCCCTTGAATACCTTAACTCCCTGGAGTTTACAGGCTTCTGGTGAGTCCACAATTGCCCTTGAGTTCAAAGCATGGTGACGTGTGTAAGAGAGGATGCTGCAGACGTAAGGGAAGCTGAGGTCTCAGGAATTGTCCGCTGTAGCTGGGACTGAAAGCAGAGCTTAGGATGCCAGGTATTAGAGAGACCAGTTGTGAACCCAGCCCATCATTTTAAAGTTGCTAAAAAAGGCAATACCAAGAGGAAAACACGATTAGACAGTTTGACCTGCAGCTTCCCTTCAAAGACATTAAAACCAACCATCACGCCTTACAACTCTACTACTTCAACCACAACCAGAAACCCAAGTCTGAGGTACAACACCATCAAGATACCCAAAATAGTAGGTTATAAATGCGCCGGCGTTGAACACAGAGGGAAGACAGAACAAAACAAAGCATGAGACTTTATGTCAGGACATCAGTAGAGGCAAAGCCAATTTAAGTGAAAATGATTGATGGCAGCGTAAACTTGATGATGCCCTGCCTAAAACTGTGGTCACAGCTAAGGCGGGACAGGCTGAGCACAAGAAGGTGAGGATGCTGGCTGGTCCCATGCACAGAGCTCAAACGGACTGCGCACATCCAGGTACTGAACAGAGAGGGCAGGAAATGGGTGCACCAGGGTGTTGGAACATTACACTAGCAAATATTAAATCCTGTAACCTACCCTCCTTGTTCTTCTTGTTAACTCCCTTTCGAGATGTTTGCCTATGTCTGTAGTCTGGCCCGAGGGACAATTTGTACTGGACAGTCCAGCAATTGTCTGGTCTGCCTGACAGTTATGTTTCTCATCTCAAGTAAGTTGGCTCTCTGGTTCATATATACTCAGGTCTCCCGTGAATTTAGTCCTTGTGAGTTAGCCTGCCTGGCATCAGTAATGGGACATTAAGAAGGTCAAATTTCTGGACATATTAGACCAATGCTCCATTGTGGAATGGAGTGAATTCATCAACTTAGACTCTACCCTAGAGGACTCCTGTGGTCAGGGAGCTGGCTTTCTCCTGGAGACCTCGCCTTCCACTTTCTCTGCTCATCTACTGAAAAAAGCAGACAAGCAGGCTGAAGTCAGTCGATAATGGATTCTCACGTATGTTAACTCCTTGGAGGATGGACGAGAACTTACGCAAGTTAGTTTAGGGGCTTTGTTACTCAGAGATACGATATGGGTTGTAAATGAAGGGATTTAAGAAGCACTCGCTCATTTAAATGTTGTATCTGTCCACACTAACACAGTAATCACCAAAGAAGCATTGATGACTGCTTGGCCTGTAGTAGGTGATTAATAAGTATCTGTTGGGTGAATGAAATATGCTTGGACAATAAACACATGAAAAAGGATTGAGTCTCAATTATAAAAGAAATAACTATTGAAACAACAAGGTTCTATTGCTTAATATATGTACATGTAAGAATTATACATTATGTATATGGAAACAATTCATACTTCTTGAAAAAGACAGTGGGGGTACCCATATAATTGCTACAACACTGTAACACTTCTAGAAATAAATTCAGTAACATACGTAAAAAATCTTGAAAATATATAGACCATTTCACCCAGCCATTTCATTAAGAGTAATGGATCTTAAGGAAGTCATTGAGCAAATTTATAGCAAAATTGTTGGTAATAGCAAAAAATTTGGGGAAAAACTCCACTGTTCAATAATAACACATTAGTTGAATAAAATATAGAACTCCAAGCCATGAAATACCACTTAGCTCTTATTACTCATAATGTAAATGATTAACAAATCTGTATAAACTAATGAAAAAAGAGCATGAAACAATCTGCAAAGATAGATAATAGTTATTTTTGAGTGGTGGGATTATTGGCATTCTTGAATTTTAGATAATTCATACTTTCTAATTTCTCACAGATCAATGTTACAGTAATAAACATTTGCCTATAATTTCTAAAAATTCAACTGATGTAAAGTTGGCCAACTTCCAAGCAGACTTTTTTTGACCAAACTTATACTGTTATACAGGCAAAGTTAACAACAAGCAGGATTTGCTACAGAAAGTGACAGAATGAGCTGACCCTGAGTGTGTGGGGTGAACTGGTCATAACTGGGTGCTGCTTTTTCTATGTGAGTACCCTTGATAGCAAAGGCAAGAAATGAAACTAACCACAACACAGTGTATAAGACTGTTACCACTGGCCCAAACATGGAGACAAGCAGTTTGACCTACAGCAAAGAAGGAATAAGAAGCACTCATTATATATTGAGGCCAGTATGTAATGCAGTTATTCTTTACCACATAAATCACCAAAGCCTCATTCATGGTGGTAATTTTTAATAGAACTTTCTTCAAAAGTTTTTATAAAAATTTTCTCCAAAGAGAAACAAAAACAAAGGGGATGGTATGAGACCTCGCTTAGAAATCACTGAGCATTCAAAGCGGAAGAGAAACCATGGGAATCAAACTCATTTACAGATGAAGAAACCGAGGGTCAGAATGGTGAAGAAATTTGCTCAGT
Source organism: Fukomys damarensis (assembly GCF_012274545.1). Lineage (NCBI taxonomy): Eukaryota > Metazoa > Chordata > Mammalia > Rodentia > Bathyergidae > Fukomys > Fukomys damarensis. Next base: position 6,473,310 of record NW_022900925.1, read on the forward strand.
AAAATGCAAAAGTGGGATTCGATTCTAAGTCTCTTGGTTTCTGGCCCAGTGCTCTTAAATCTCCATCTTCCTAGTACTGCCTTGTCTGTACAGCCAGGACTGGCTGCCAGCAATTGTGTCAGTGGGGTCTGTGTCTGACCCACCCTCCCCGTTAGTCTGCTCTGAAGCAGGGACTTCAGCTGTCTCCCACGTTTGTTGCGCAATGCTCTGCAAGCGTTAAGTGGAGACATCCTGCAGAAGATGAAAGTGTTATGATAATTTTGCTTACTTTTATATATCTTTGAAGTTTTAGGAAACATTAGGGGTTGATAGTAACAAGCACAATACTAACTGAACATTTGCTGAACTGCTGCTAAGCACTGTGTATGTTTCTAAGCCCTGTTCCTACTTGATGTGATCAAAAAATATGGTGAATGTTTGAAGAAAAATAATTTATAACAGTGAAAGATACATTTCCGCTGATCCCCCTCAAAATGCTCCCTTGAACACACTTATCCCATAACTCTTGCCACTTTCTGAAGCAGTTGTGGAAGCATTTTGTATTCATATTTTTATGAAATATGATAAAAAGCATGATAAATGCTGCTTCTGAGTAATATGCAACAGAGAGGCGTGTTTGTGACAAGCATTATGGTGTCTGCTCATGTTTATACTCATCTGGAGCTGTGCAACTTCTGACTCTCTCCTAAGGTCAAAATGACCACAAAAGGTAAATGCTACGAATTGATTCGGGAAGCCACGACAGCAGACATTCACAGAAGAGGACCTCTGGAACTGCCTCAGAAAGTGAAAAGAACAATGACCCAACTGTGTCTGAAGCAAAGAAGATTATTTTGAATTAATGGCATGCGTCCTTTAGGATGACAATATTTTTTAAAATTTAATCATTCAATAGTGAGTAGTCCTCCTAGTCCTATTTAACAGACAAGAACTCTGAAGATATGTCTGCAGTGACACACCTAGAAGGTGGCAGGATTTCTAGTTTAAGAACCCAGGGCATCTGTCCTAGAGCCAGATCTTTAGCTTACAGATACACGGCACTTCTGTGGTAGGAAAAAGAATAACATTTCCAGAGGTAGGCACAGCAGGCAGGTTATTCTGGTATTCTACTTATTAGCATTACCTGTGCGGTAAAACTTGTACTGAGACCCAAATCTCCTAAACGTCTGTGCTGTTTTTAGCAGTTCCAAATCAGGAACAAAGACCACCCCCCATAATAGGGCAGGACAGGCATGTTCTGAGAGTTGACCTCGGATCTAGGCAGAATAAGGCTTTACTCACCTCTCAGATGGATCCCAGGGCTTGTGGTTTAAGCATTACCTAGACAGCTATGGGTGTGGAAGAGTCCTCTCCCTGGCTAAGCCATGACTGACTGAAGTCCGCTTCTACTCTTGGCAGCTGCTGAGATCCCTGTCCAGCTTGTGAAGTCTTGCTTGGAACAGGAGAGAGCTGGAGCTCCTCTCTCCACCTGGAACTCACTGGCCACTCAGGCATTTGGGTTGATACACAGACAGGTGAGGACATCATGGCTCTGTGGTAACCTTGTGCTAACCATGGAGCACCGTGGAAACACAGGTCTTTGTTGGGATGGTTAAGAGTCTAGCCTGTGATATCAAGAATGAACTGGAGGGCCTGGGATTTAGCTCAGTGGTGTAGCCGCCTGCCTCTCAAGCACAGGGTCCCAAGTTCGATCTCCAATACCAAGAAACAAAAAACAAAACAACACCACAGCAACAACAAAACAGAACTGGAAACGTGTGCTTTGGGAAGGAGTGATGTGGCTCAGGGATAGGAACGCCAATCCGGAGCCATCAAGAGTCAAGAATGCTGTCACTGCTGGTGTCCTGTGAGGGGCCAACACTGGACAAAGGGTGCAGGCGGCAAGCGTGTGATTCTGCCTCAGGTTCCTCTGTATGTGCCTTTTCCTCCTTCCACGTTTCCCTTCTCTCCATTATCATCTTTCATGTCAAACATGTTGCTTTCTTCTTGGATCCCAGCCTTCAAAACTTCTCCTTCCCCATGCATAAGTAAGCAATAAGACCACAAATGTGCATCCTCCCAAAGCCGGGTGCACACAGTGCCTGCAGGACCATGGCATATGAGGAGGTGGAGCCTCCTCTCTTCACCTTAGCTCTCGCCCTTCTACCCCAGAGTGGGACACCCCTGCCCAGCTCACTCTGTTCCCTCAAGGAAAGTGAGAAAGCCTACACTTGTGATCCTTGTTGTAAGTGTTGATGCGTTTGCTCTGGTCTCTCTTAGAGGGAGTTCAGGTGAGGGAGTTTTAAAGGTGCCAGGGGGCCGAAGGTCCAGGGCTTAGAGGCAGCAGCTGCCAAAGAGGAAGGTGAGGATAGATGTGAGTACCAAGCAACCACCAGCTCTCCACAGTTAGTAGTTTCTTGCTACGCAATCAAGAAGCAAAGTGAACTCTGGTAATTCTTCCAGCTCTTTGAAGCTGTTTCATCTTGCCTCATGGGAAGTTGAAAATGCTTTATAAATGGTAAAGCCACGTGTGCATATGAAGGATCATGTATGATGCTGGAGTGAAATAAGCATTTGTACTCTGAGCAAATTCACTTGGCTTGTGCTTCCCAAACCTATGATCGCTAATGGGCTTGGGCATAAGATCTGAGAATCCTCTCATAACATTGGGTGAGCAACTTCTCCTGCCCATGCCTGGGGGCTGTAGAAACAACCAGTTAGTGGCTTGGACCTTTAAGCCTTTCTTTGATCTGGGTTGCCCATGAGACTAGGGTTGCGTAGGCATGCAGGTTGTGTAGGAGGAAGAATTCTCTCTGCCTGCTGATCCTCTGAGAGACAGTCGGTGATACATGCATCCAAATCTTCCTGGGAAGATTTTAAGATTGTGTTATTATATTACTCAGGTATAAAATGACATTCCCAGTGCTTGTTATATTTATAAATGAAAGTGATCAAGTTGGCCTCTGAATGTAACCCTTAGACAAACGAATGTTTTATGGAAGTTTTCTATGATCACTTGGAAGGGAAATTATCCTAAGAGGTGAAGAGTCAGATGCAGGCCTGGATGAGCGACACCCTCTGCCAAGAACACAAGAAAGGTTTTAGTCCTGTATGTCTCTGTCTCTGTCTGTTTCTCCTTTGTCTCTTCCCCTCCTTTCTTCCCTCCCACTTGGGGGTGCATATGAGGAGGGAGAAGGCAGCAGGGAGAATAGGAAAGACACAGAGAGAACGTGGTACATGCTGGAGATGCTCAGAATCTGGGAGGATGAAGAGCGGTGGTCTCAGGAACTCCCCTTTTTCATCTAGTTAGTTCTCCACGGCCAAAACCTTAAATCACCCTTCTCAATCTTTTCCTTTCCTTCACATCTTACACGCAATTTTCCAAACAAAGTGATTCTACCATGGCCTATTTTTGGAGTATCAGAATCCTTAAGTGACTCCTCCTTGCGCTCAGAGCAAATCTATATTCCTTACTGTACTGTACAACATCCAGTCTCTGCCAGCTTCTGCCTCTCTCTCTCTCTCTGAACTCATCTAGCTCTTCTGCCAAACAAACCTTCTTTCGCTTCTGCAGGCCCACCGAGCTCATCCCTACCTCAGAGAAGGTGTTCATAGCATGTATTCCTTCTTCCTCTGCACATTTCCAAGGCTGACTCTCCCCGTTATTTCATGCTAAGCATATGCTTTTCTTCCCTGGTTCATAGCTTGCCATCTCAAAGAGGTGCCACCTGAGACCGAGGTTCCTTTGCATCCAGATGCCTTTGGCTGTTACCACAACTTGCATTTATCTTGTCTGCATTATCAATAGCTGTCTTCCCCACTGGAAAATATTCCTAGGAGGGTCTGTGTTTGTCCTGTTCACCGGTAAGATCCTTAGTTCTTGAAAGAGTGCCTTGTATAGAGTAGGTAACTTAAAAAATATTTGATGGGCCAGTAAAGAGGAACCCACATGAGAAATCAGCCAAGAAGGCAGGTGGAGAAAGAAACGGCCCTCTTGACGCTGTGTCTGATATCCCGTACGTGCCACCCACTGAGGACTCTCTAATGGCAAAAGGGCCAGGGACAAAAGCAGAACAGACGTGCAGCCCTGATGCACTTGAGGACATGGCAACAGGTCCTTGGACCTTCAAAGTCTGTGTGTCTAAATCTTTTTCATTCTTAAAATATGTGGGAGATGCATCTTGGAGAGTTTCAGGCATTTTTCCCAGAGTTGCTATTGCAGCTCGACTATGTCTTTTCCAAATTAAAGTGTTGCCGTTGTGATGGTTTGAAGGGTTGGGGACATCAAGAGGTGATGACGCCATGAGGGCTCTTCCTTCATGAATGGAATTAGGAGCCCTTTAAATCTTTTCAGTGTTGGCCATGGAACCCAAAACCTTCTATATCCCAGGAAAGTGCCCTGCTATTGGCCTACAACTCCAGCCCAAGATGCCCTTATACGGGGATTGGTAATGGGAGTGGAGCCTCTCTGCCCTTCTGCCATATGGGGTTTGAGTCTCCAGAAACACAAGCTGCTGTTACCTTGGATTTGAACTGCTGGCCTCCAGGATAATGAGAAATCGGTTTCTGCATTTATAAATCACCTAGACGGTGATATTATGTGATAGAAACACATATGGATTAGGACAGTCGCATGGCTAATATATCGCACAGCAAGAATTAGAATCAGATCTCAACTTCTAGCCCAGCGCTTTTGCTGCCATTAAAGCTGTGAGGTAGAGATGAATAAATTGGCGTTAGCATAAGGCTTAGTGAAGGTCCCTGGAGTGTCCAAACACTGGTATCTGAATGGTAGAAATGCAGGCCACAGGTTAGTGGTTCATGTTTGGCTCCTTGGGGTCACACATTCCCTTCGTCTCTGGGTGTGTGAGAGGGTGACATATGTACGGATGCTTGCAAGTCACAGACTGAGTGGATTTCGAACAGATGTTTCAAGAGGAAATACACAAAGGATGAGGGCATTAGGAGATTGGAGGGGGTACTGAAGATCAGAAATTAAAGAATCATATTGTTTTAAGGGAGAGATGTACTTTGAAGTTAGTGGCAAGAGACACATTAAGAGCATAATGTTGAAGTTGGGGGTGTGGAGGGAGCAGCAGGCAGATTTGTGCTGCGCTCATTTTCTCCAAAAGCTGTTTCCTAGTAATAAAGTTGGAGAAGTGGGAGAATATCATCACTTCTGTACTGTGTGTGAGAGAGAGTCATCTCTCAAAGATCCAGGGAAAGAGGAGACAGAAGGCTATAGTTGTTTAAGGGCAAGTGGAAAAGTCAGAGAATGGGCTTCTTCTCCCAGCTGGTAGGTGAGGTGGGATAGGTGTCTCTGAATGCTAGAGGCAGCCCAGTCTGAGATTCACTGGGGAGGTTCAAGCGGCTTGGGGGCTAGATGGAGAAGAAGTGCAAGGACAGGAAGCAGAAGTGTTAGGGCATGGCTCTGCTGTATACACCTCCGAGGCCAAGAAACCTAGTCTTGATATGAATGGCAAGTCTTACATGTTATTTGCAAGAAAAAAGACATTTTATTCTTTAGCCTCCTGTCCAGTTAATCTTTAACAATAAGAATAGATTAAAAACAGTATTGATTAAAATATACCATAAGTTGCTGTGTGGGTATAATTTTTCCTCATGTCATAGGTGAGAAACCCAGGCAGGAAGAAGCCAGGTGACTCAGTGGATATGCACGGCGGGCAAATGGCAAGATAGACTTGAACTCCCCACTCTGGACCATTAGCTTACATGACCCCCATATGTCTAAGTTCTAAGAGCATATCCTCCTGGAAGGAAGCCCTGACAGTGGTCTTGCTGAGATGATTCTCCTCTCTCTTCCAGCTCACCCTTCAGTCAGCTTGTGATGGTCTCCTATCAACACCTCTTCCAGGAGAAATCAGAGGTGGGGTGGTGTCACTATCCTAGGTGCTGAGTTTATCTTGTAAAACTGGAGATTTGAATAGGCATATAAGGAAGGCTCTATCTGCTCTACTGATTCTAGTTTTAAACTCAAATAAAAATCTCATAGCATTCCAAGTGACAAGCTCTGTGTCACCTAGGATCATTATTTTTCCAGATTGTGCCCAGTTTACAATCTCCCAGATAAGTTTTCCACCTCCAACTTAATATTTGCCTGGGTTGACAATGATTCTGGGGATCAGATGAACACAACTGCCAGATCTCGTTGTAATAGAATTGTTTTTTAAAATATCATGAACAATACATGACTTAAGTTTGAAGAGTTTAATCTTAACTGAGTTCTTATATGATTGGCTTTAACTGATGGGTTTTGAGAGGTTACGGCAAATGAGAAAAATGTCACTATTTTCCAAAGGAGAAGGGAGATCATAACCGAGGGATTTGTCTAATGCTAAATTACTTCTCTGTGATAGCATGGGTCTCTCTCTCACACTGTAATAAATAGTCTTTCTGCTATTCTACGTTGTCTCCCCAAAGCAATTACATGCGTAAAACAGAGAAAGGAGAAAGAGGGAGAGGGAATGAAGAGAGACAGAAAGAGTCAAAGGAAGAAGAGAAGTAGAGGAAACAGAAAAAGAAAAGGAGTTGTCAACCTCTTGGGGTAAAGTAAAAGGTTGCTCTGGCCATGTTGTGAGATGTCACTCAGAAGTTTTTATCAACTTCACAGCTATCAGTGTCTCACTCAAGAACATCCCGTGGATACGTTTTGTTTTCTATCTCCTATCTCAGGGGAAATCTACATGAGAAGAGGCCATTGTCACACAGTAACTTACAGACTGAGAACCAAATTCTCTTCCCCATTTCACCATTCTCCACGCCCATGAATGCTCTCACCTTCACTGGCACCATCACACTGCCTTCTTTGCCCACAGTATCTTTCAGGCAGTGGTCCTATGGCCATGAGGCCTCTGAGGACACCACTGTACTTTCTGAGTGCTCTCCAACACAACCTCTTCCAGAAAGTCTTCCTCAGTTGTGTCTGAAGGAAAGCTCTCTTTCCTGAATTTTCCATGATCCTTAGATTGCACTGCCGTTCTAGCACTTGTCCTGGATTATCTTGTGATAGGAGAAAATATGTTTTCCTGATATATAATGGGGTATGCATCTCCACTTGACTTTGCATCATTGGTGGCCGGCAGAGTCTTCATCCTATAGTGTTTGAGTCTTGCCTACATACTGGTTCACAAAGGAAGTGCTTAATGTTATTTAAGGGAATTGGATATTTGTGGCTAAAATCAGTTTTAGAATGTATCTAAGACTTTCTTTTATAGAAGCCACATAGCTATGAGAGAACCCACTGACCCTGTCTGACTCGCAGTCCAATCTCAGTCCACTCTATTGCATTCTCATCCACTCAAAGGCTCTGGGGGAGGGGGTGGCACCTTGAGCTTGAAGTCACTGACATGAATGCTTGTACAGGAGAAGGCTTGTTTGTAAGGCAGCAGTTGCAGAATATTGTAGACCTATGTAAGACGGCCAGAATAAGGAGACAGAGAGTAAGAAAGCTCTTAGGAGGTACATTAGTGCCACCCTAGGGTGGTACTATACTAACACATAGGGCTGGAGTCTGTACAGCTGCATCCTTTCTTGATATGACAGGCTAGCAGATAGGAAGATCTTCATTTCCAGAACCACTCATCAATCTGAGAGTGTCCAAGAAGGACATTCCTGGCAAGGGGACTACAAATGACTACACTGTGTGAGCCCAGAATGCTGGAACATAAGCCACACCTCCAACTCCTATGGAGAAGAGAGCCAACAATTGGTTCACTCTTTGCTGGAGGAGAAAAGAGAGAGGCAGAGCTGCTTGGGCTTTCAGAATGAACTGAAACTTTTCTCCCAACAACAAAATTAAGATTTTTGGCAAGATTTTTTTTTCCAGCCTGTGAACAAAGAGGCTTTTCTGGAACATACCAGCATCAGATAATAAGGTTTTGAGGTTGAGTTTCAGGAATGCCAGATGAACACTGTCTATAAGGATAAGGGCAGCTCAGTGGCAGGGCTGGACACAGACTGACCATTTTCAGGAGAACCCAGGTGCTTACTGGGACATAGGTGCTATATTCTCCTCCACATGCAGGTCTTCCAGCCTCTGGCGAGGGCCAGCGGTAGTCTGTGGGACCAATGCTCTTTTTCAGTCCTGGTGTCTCCAGGCCCTTAGAATTTGTCTCCTTCCTAGGAACAATATCAGGAAGTATATATTCCTGTACTTCCCCCAGTGTGTTATTTTCTGTCCTCCCTGCTGGATTTCCCATTTCTGCTTCCTTCTACCTAGAGCAATCAATGTGACTTGAGAGGCAGTTCACTTCACCATGCCTTCAACTCTCCAGCCAGGGACAGGGAAACTGCGTGTATTCCTTAACAGGAGAACCATGTGAAAGACTTTAGGCAAATCTCATCTCAGTGGATTACTTTCCCTGGGCTTCTGGGACGAGCACAGAAAGGACAAGGTAGGAAAGATGGTGTGCAAGTTTTAAATTTTCACTACACATAGGGTTCTGTGGAGTTTCCAGATACAAGAAATTCAGTCTGCTAACTGCTGCCTCATTTTTGCTCTGCACTTTCAGATTTCATGCAGAACACTCGGTTATAGTGATTCACCCAAGAAGCCTGCAAAGTCTGCCATCCCTCTTCTACATGAAGAAGCCCTTTGTCACTTGCCCCTTCAGCCTGGGGTCAAGGGGCTCATGAGCCTTCCTGAGGCCATTGAGAAACTGTTTTATTCAGCCTGCTGCCTTTTAGTAATAACTCATGCATCCATCTCAGACGAGTGAGAATCTCCTCTAGGTTTAAAAATCACCAGAAGGTGTTGCGTTCTTTCGGTTCTGTTTTTATTACATTGTGAACATCGGTACAAGGTTAAGTACACACAGAGACAGACATCAGAAGAATGCAGAGAGCATAACAGTAACATGCTTGTACAAAGAAGTACAGAGACACTGATAAAGCATACAGATACACACGCAGTACATGCAACAGCCCCAAGGCAGTGGCCATGCCTGGGTACATTCCTATAGGAAACAGAACAAAGGTGTCAGTCAACAAACATCGTCAGGTGAAATCCAGCTGTGTGAGTTACATTTGACAATATCATACAAGTACTTATTACATCTGCAAGGGAGGTAAAGTCCTGGCAAACTTCAAAGAGCCCGCTGGGATCTTCCCAGAGGAAATCCTGAAATCCAGCAGTTAGACATTTTGGGATGAAGGTCTGTGCCCAAAGCCATCCCAAAAGGCTACTGCTGGCTATGTTCAGGGCAGACTTGAGAGGACTAGGAGTAAACTAAAGCATCAGAGTTAGACACAACACTGTATCTGCTTGGTGAACCCAAGCCCCTCCTCCCTGCCTGGAAAGCAGGAGCTACTTTTAGTCTAAACCATCTGCAAGCTCATGTGGCAGAGTGGTAGAATGGAATCTCTGCTACGGCTGAGTTCTGAGTTCTTCAGCCTCTTTGTCCCTGAGTCCTAAGAAGAAGGACCTTGAAAGAACCAAGTGGAAAGGGGAAGAAGCAAAGTGACAGCATCAAGGGGCTTTCCACTTTCCTTTTTTTGTTTGTTTTTTTGTCTTTTTTTGTCTTTTTTTTGAGACAGGTTCTCACTATGTAGTTGAGACTGACCTGGAACTCACTGTGTAGTCCAGGCTGGTCTCGAACTCACAGCGATCCTCCTGCCTCAAGCCTCCCTTGTTCTGGGATTACAGGCGTGCGCCACCAGGCCTGGCAAGGGGCTTTCTACTTTCTAACCAAGCACTGGCCAGGGAACACAGATTCCCCTACTGTCTCTATCTTTCTCTCTCCCTTTCCACCATTAGGAAAGGAAACAAGAGATCTTTTGTTTTTGTTCTTAGTACCATGGTATCCATGGATGGTGTATAGAGTGGTAACTTTGTTCATGAATTTAATTCTTTCCACGATTCTGGTTGAAAACCGAGTGGGACGAGAGCCAGATCGAATTCAATGGTTAAGTTCTATATTGACCTTCTGGGGAAATCTGATTCAGTTCTCACTCAATTCAGTTTGCAATCAGAATCATGGAGAGAATTAAGTTTGTGAACTGAGGTACCACTGTAAAGGAGGCTCCTTTTCTTTTAGTACCAATAACTACAATACTGCTCTCTCTCTCTTTCTTCTCCCCTTCCCTCTCTCTATCTTCCCCTCCTCTCTCCCTCCCTCCCCCTCCTTCTCCTTACCTCAGTGCTCAGTTCTAGTTCACTTACCTGCCTTTCCTCCAAAGTAAGACCTAGCTGGAAAATAATCATCCTCGAAAACTAGAGATCCCTAAATGCCAGCTCTAATTCACCTATTAGGTAAGACAAAGACAGGCTGACTGGGTCTGACATTTTTGATCTCTAGTTTTCAAGACTGATTACTTCCTGGCTAGGTTTTATTTTCAGAGAAAATGAGTACAAGCTGAGGGATTGTGATAAGTTACTTAACTTCACTGAGCTTTGCTTTCATCAACAAAATGAGAGCAACGAAGGCACCTTCAATACAGCACTGGTGAAGACTGAGTGAGGTCATAGATACAAAGTCATAGCTACAGCTGGATGTTGTGTACTTTTAAAATAAGCAGAACTCTCTGCCTTGTCTCCCTGTTTCCCTGTAGATTTAAGCATAACTCATAGCTTAGCTATGTCTAATAAACTTCTTGAGACAGAAGAAACTCCAGAAGAGCAGCCACTAGCCACAGGTAGCTACCCATTACCTCAAATGTGGCTGGTGTGACTCAGACAATTAATTTTTAATTTGATTTCATTCAAGTTCATTTAAATGTAAATAGCCACATGTGCCTAGTTTACTATACTGGGAAATGCATATTTTCCTATGTTTCCTGTACTGGAAAGGGAAGACAGCTTTCTCTGTGGCTCTGTCTACATTGTGCAGGAAAGAAGGGCTGACCTTTCGAAAAAATCATGGAAGATGTGACATAATGTGTGACCCAGACTCAGACTGATTTCCATCTTGGCAACATTGTGAAATTTTGAGCAGATATGAGTATTTTGTGCCTCAATTTTCTCACCTCCAAAATAGGGAAATTGACCAATAGTTCAAGATCCTTTCTAACTGGGGCTGCTACATCTGAAGATACAGGCTGTGTGCATAGTTCTTGCAGCTAGGTGGTTCTGTTTACAGGGACCAAAGTGAGGAAGGTGTCCCCTGGAGGTGTGTGCTACCATGGTTTGGCTTCCATCTCTCAATATTCTGGAGCTTGATGGGGGCTGCTTTCCCAAGCTGCAGCTTTCTCTGCCTCCTCCAGTTGGGAGGAGCTGTCTGGCCACAGAATGCAATCTATGAAGGGAACAGGGTTGAAGGGAGGAAGTGAAGAGTGTATGCATATGGCATTGGGCCAGATTCCGTTTGCCAGTACTGCCTGGGAAATCCTGCTCAACTGTTTGCCTTGGTCTCAGACTTTACTGGATGATATTTGTAGGCATACTATAATGTAAGGCATTGCTGCCTATAAAGCACTGAATTGAAAATATATATATTTTATTTTAGTAGCCATTAACATCTTAGCATAAATGACCTAATTCTCAAGTGCTAATTAGCTGAGAGCTGCCTCGGTAAGGCAGAGAGATACTGGGGCCGACACCCCTCAGAAGGGTGCAGCATGGTGAGAGAGCTGAGCGAGGGCTTTCTGTCTGGCGTGTTTATGGGGGTGCATGGTGCATGCAGACTGCTTCTGAGGTAATGGAAGGACCTGAGTGAGGGGACAGCGGTGCCCCATTGCCCATTCCTTAGAGGCCTCCGTCTGCTTGGTGTTTGGTGTTCACCTAAGCTACGATGGAGGAAGCTGTCTTTGAATGGCAGAGCTTCTTCTGCCAGCTGTGCCTCTCTCAGTGCCCAGAGCAAGACCTCTTGCTCCAGGCTGGACCCCGGGACTCATTCTCACCTCCTTCTTTTCAGAACAAAAGCTTCCACTTGCTTCCACTTGTTAATTACGCACCCTCAGTGAGCCAGGCTGTGTTGGAGAGCTGTACCCACATCAGCTGCCACTCAAACCCTGGGGCCCAGGGCAGGTGATGGCAACAGCAGGATGGTGGAGTGCAAACTTTCATCCCCGCTTCCCCCCTCTCTCAAGAAAGTAAGGAAAGCAAACATTTACAGAGAGCTCTGTCCTAGCTACTGTACTAGAACATTTTATCCATCACCTCACCTAATACCTCAAGCAAATCCTTTACACGGGGATCGGGCTTGGGGAATCCAATCACTTCCAGAAGGTCAGATGTTTCATTGCATTGTTGAGGTGAAGTTCAAAGCAGCCCTGTCTGGCTCCACTAGGAGGCCCTTCGCACATCACCTCCTTTCCCTTTCTTCTCTTCCCTTCTTTTGCTATATTCTTCTTCACCTCCCTTCCCTCTTGAAGGAGACTCATGGAAGACAGGGGTCCCGGGCTCTGACTGCTAGCATCAGTGGCTCAGTGTCAGCCACTCTGGGACACAGCCAGCCAACAGAATCTCACTTACGTAGGTATTTCTTTGGTCTTCATTGTTTTAAAAGTTAGGAAATTATATAGAAAAATCTGCATTCGCTGACTCGTCTTGAGAAATGAGAAGATGCAGTTGTAAGGATCTGCACTGACGCATGGAAATGGCTGGGGGAAGCTCAATAATTATCTCGTTTCTTTACCTGGGGCTTTGCTTTTTGGTTTGTCACAGTCCCCAACACTCCTCCTGGTTTCCCGCCTAGCCCATTCTATGCTTGGCTCTTTGGAATTGTAACTGACAGGCAAGACAACTTCTAAATTCTCTCTCAGCCCCATCTTGTTAGTTTTACCCTGCATTGTGACAAAAACCAACGCAACAACACTTGGAGAGTTTACTTTGAGTCTCATCTGGTTTGAAGGGTGTTCAAAAGTGTCAGGTGGCAGATGATTGGTGGGAGGAAAACAGTGGTTAAAACAAACAGTGGACACTTTCCTGTGGATCTGGAAATCTTATTAAGTTAGACACCTTTGGCCAGTGGGGAGGCCCAGCCAGTTCCTGGGATGTTATACCTGGCAAATATGAAGGGTTGCTGTGAATAGATTGTGAGCATCAGGACAGCAGGCATCAGGTCATTTCTGGTACATGGCAGCCTGTCTATAGACAGCTGTGTGATGAATGGATAGGTGAGCTGGCGGATGGATGGATGGACGGATGAGTAGGGTACAGAAGCAAGACAAGAAAGAGGTGCTCTGGGAGAGCTCTCTTTGGAAAACCTCTCTGCACAGATAGTGCCTTAATAATTGACACTTTTCTTTCTCTCAGCTTCTGTGAGATTTGACAATCTGGCTTGTATCCTAAACAGCATAACTGTTACACATTCCAAAGATACATCAACCCCTTGGTGTTTTGACACTGAGGAGACTGGGATAATGTGATCCCCAAGCATATAAGTCAACATGTCCCCTTCATTCTCAGAGGGATAGTATGGTGGCTGGCTCATGACAGAAGCAGCAGGAAGACACCTCAACATCTGACATATTCCTGTCACACAGCCAGGCTAGGGCAGACCCAGGTGATGGACAGGTAGGGAGCTGCCCTTGGAGAAGCTCCTGGACACACAGCTTTCTGAAAAACTCTGCCCACTGGTAGTAGATGGGGCTAGAAGAAAAGTGTTCATGCCCTGAGCCAGCCAGGACCTCTGGCACTGGCCAACCTCTCCTGTTCTTCCTGTCCTCTGACCCTGCCCTTCTCTATTAATGCATGGACCGACTTTAGTTCTCATGGTTTTTGTGGAACTTGTTATCATCTGGCTCCTGTGGTACAGAACACAGCCCACGAATGCAGCTCAATGTAATTAACTCCAGAGATGGTGAGAAGGAAGGAGAGATAAATTGTAGAGAAATACTAGGTGGAAAGGGCCATCTGCCCCAAGCTGCTAAGTGGGTAGAGTCAAGGTTGCTTTGCCTCCAATGCACAGAAAAGACTCAATGGTACACAATGCTCCCACTGGGAGGCATGGATTCCTTGAAGCTACAGCTCTAAGTCTATTTCAGTAGGGTGACCAACTATTCCACTTTGCGGAGTCCTTATCTTGTTATTGCCCTGAATGACTCACAACCCAGAAGACCCCCATATTACTACACACATTCAGAAGGTAGATGGTTCTCAGGCAATGCTGTTCAGTTTTTACAATGACGGACACTTAGAATGATATTAATGACTGGATCCTGGCTCCAGACATTTTGACTTAAATGGTGCAGACCAGCTTAGGCACTGAGAATTTGAAAAGCTTTCCAGGTGATTGTAACACAAGGCTAAGGCTGAGACACCCTGGTTTCACCTGAAGAATTGAGACGTCACTAGGTCAACCCATCCCCTGCTTCCATATTCTTCCCACGACTCCCTATTTTCTGCCCCAGATAAGAAAAACCCCATCCGTTGGCATCCATGAGCATCCCCTACTGGACCCAGGCTAATTTGCAAGCCCTGTCTTTACTCAGTTCTCTTATTTTGTTTTTACTCCATTCCAAATGCACCATTGCTGTTTTAAGTAGTGACACCTGGGAATCCTGATGCAAGGGGCCCATGGATTGGAGAAGGTTTTTTCACAGTCCCTTTCTGAGGGTGCTGGATCACAGAAGTGCAGTGCCTGTGCAGAAGCAGTGCCTTGGGGAAGGCGCTCACTTCTAGTCACATTTAACGCATCAGTACCTTAGCTGATAAGTAACTGGGAATTCAGGAAACGGACAACGGAACTGAGGGTTAGGTTGTTGGACGGCAGTCATGTGTCGGAATGGGACTGGGCAAAGGAAAGTAAACAGCAGAAGAGGGAACGTATGGAGAGCAATGAATATCATGAGTGGATGAGGGACCTGACACCAGGGAATTCTAATGAGGATGAAGGGACATACGGAAGGGATCTATCCCTATTTGGCTCTGACTGGAATAAATCAGTCTCATTTAGCACAGGGACTGTGAGCGCAGGAAGAGACAGAAGCTCCTGGCAGAGCCACAGTCTCAGATAACCACGTGAATGAGACTGCCTTCTGCTTGTAGAGCCTGACTTAATTGGTATTTCTCCTAATTATTGAATTTAATCACCACTGCTGCAGAGAAATAATTTTTGACTCAAATGAGAAATTAGTATTAGAAAAGAACAAGCAGGGAAAAACAAAACCAACAGGGAATTCAGTAAAGGATATATTTTTAAATGACTGTTGGAGTGTAATGAAACACTACTTCCTTTTCCATTCCATCCATTTGGCAGGTATCAGAAGGTTAAGTTCTCTGGACAGACTCCTTCCCTGTCAGATGTCTTTGGTTAGGAAGAAGCTCAGGGTCTCTGAGATTGGTGAGGCTGGGAATCCGCAACCTGAAAGAGCTTTTCTTTTTTAATTTCTTCCATGTCCTGACACTTGAGCTTAGTAAACTGTAGCAGAACACAGAGAAAATCTCAGAGCCTCTCTTGATAGGAGTGTGTGTGTGTGTGTGTGTGTGTGTGTGTGTTGCCAAAGAAGTAGAAAGAGGAGTTGCTGTGCACCCTTCCAGGAATCATATTTGGAGGACCAGCTAGGAGCCCACAGTGGTGGTCAGGTGGTCCCGCTATACAGATGAAGGAGGTCCCCTGGACTCACAGTGGTCATTAGTCAAAGCTCATGGAACATTATTTTATCCATGGAAAGTTAAATAAGTGTTGGGAAGGTCAGGGAAGGTCCTCACTTACCAGAAGTTGCCCAAATGGTAGATGAGGTGACCTGCAAATTCTTTTCTTACTGATGCTGGAGTTCTGTTAACAGTCTTGGTAGGACTGAAAGACTGTGGGATCCAGAAGGGAGAGAAGAGGGGATGTCTGTGAGGAAAGTGCACTGCATGGGATTGTTAAAGAAGCACAAGGCAGAGAGGGAGAGGATGGGGGCTCAGGTACCTGTTCAACTGCTTGAGCTCACAGGAAGCCTACATGAAGGTCTGATCTCAGAAAGGGTACATGCAGGGCACTGGGATTTGGGGAAGAGTCTTGCCCTCTCATCAGGTGAAGGGATACTTGGGGGAATGAACATCAGCATTTGGTGCATAGAGCAGAGTGCTGTAGGGTGTAGGGGGAGAGAGAGGATGCAAGTGTGTCCTGACTCCTCACCAGGCATCACAGTCTGTGCTGGACATTCATGTATTTACTCCCTACAGCAGTTTAGCAACCATCGTCATCTGAAACTTATGAGTGACAACATTTATAACATGTGGGGGTTTAGAGAAGTTAAGTGATTTACCCTCAGCAAATGCCCACTGCTGGTCATCAGAGAGCCGAGACTTAACCCAGTGTTGTCTGAGTCCTAGCTTCTCTCATATCTCCAAAGCTTAGGGAGTCTGATGTTTAATGTAAGAATGGTCTTAGTCAGTGCCAGGTCTAGTCAACTCAATGCTGTTGTAATTAGAACCTAGATTTAACAATGAGAGACTGGACATTTCTGAGACTGTATCCTGAAGCGTCTATGGCCATTTATCTGTCTTACTTCTCATCCTTGTTTAATTGGGTCTACTTGGAAAGCCCCTCCCAAAACGTGAAGATCCAGCCGGGAGGACACGCCCACTGTCCTGTCTCCCACCTGAGTTACGAGGTGTTGATGACATCACACTTCATGTCTCAAAAACCTTCAGCAGTTTCTTTTCGAATGCACAAAAATGGACAACAGTTTTCAAACTGGCATTTAAGTCTTTGCACATGTGGCCTTACTGGGCCCTTTGACCCCTTCTTCCCATTTCTCCTCTAAATCAAAAAGAGATACCTCCTGAGCTGCTTTCTTTGTAGCTTACTTTATTCAAAACTCTATTCCTTTCCAGACACAACTCCCCCTCGCAAAATCTACTCTTACAGTCATTACTTCTGTGAAGTTTTCCGGATCCATTCTGCTGACAACAGGTGTCTCCCTCTGGGTCACTTGGCAAGTTGATTCTGCTCCACAATATGCCCACAGCCCTGGCCTCTTTCTTAGTCCTTAGAGGATCTTAACACCGAAGAGACACTGAAGGGACCCCAGAGTTGCCCAGGCTTGTAAAGAGTGTCCTTTCTACCACTAGTGGTCAGAGGCTGGCATGGGGTGTGAGGCCTGACTTCCGGTTCTAAGTCTCTGCTTTCCCTGCTTGTCCTGGGCAGCCCAGACAAGGTTAGCTGCTTCGTAAGGAGGCCACTGAAAAGGCCCTTTCTCTGCCTTGAGCCATCAGTGGGAAGGATGAAGTCATCAAACTGCCCCATGTGAATGCACCCACCAATGCCCCTTCACGCTCCACCCAGCCTGGAACTAACATGACAGGATTCATCACAGAAGGCCACTGGTCAGGTCTGGCAACCCCTGGCTGGGAGCCAGGTGGGATCCTTCTTTTTTGCTGTGCACATGGATGCACAGTCACTACCAGCTGAAACCCTCCAGTGTGGCAGAGTGTGTGGATGCAGCACCCACCAGAACACCAGCAGCATGTGAATAATGGGAACTGCTTCTGACTTAATCGGACATACATTAACATCGCCCTCCGCAAAGCCTGCAAAGGTGGCGGGAGCCTCACACCTCCCCACTCTGTGACCTGGGATGCTCTCTCCTCCACTCGGGTCCAAACACCTCTCATGTCAGTGGCAGGGAGGTCTTGCCCCTCCCTTGTCTCCACCATCCATTTTTCTCTTCTTTCTTCTCCTTCGGCCTTTCTCTTCTCCTCTCCCACTTCCTCTCAGTTGACTTCAGTGCTCCCTGTCATGGTTTCCCACCATTCCTCTCCTCTCCCCTCCTGCATTCTCTCTCTTGGGTACTAATAACCCTCTCTTACACATCCATTCCATCTCTCTGCCTGGTGACTATGGGCACAATCCAAACAGTAGGCATCCTCAGGTTGTGAAAAGCCTGGCATGGATGGCAAGAAGTGTCTGTCTCCCCAAGGCTGTGTATGCAGGCTTATGTGTCTCCAACCCTCTTCTGACAAAGAGGAAATAATGTCAACAGCCTGTTCTGCTTGCCTGTGGCTGAGGGGAAAGGCTATTGGGTGGTATGGCTGGAAACCTCCCAAGCCGATTTCTCAGCCTGGGTCTTTGCTGTATGTATGTCGGGAGGGTGTTGTGGGAGAACATAGAGGAGGTTGTCCTGTGCAGTGAAGGGTGTTTAGCAGTGTCCTTGATTTTTACATACTAGAAGCTAGTAAATGAATATTCTCCTCCAAGTTAGACTAATCAAAAATATCTCCAGACATTACCAAATGTTCCCTAGGTAGCAACATTGTCTGCATTTGAGAACCATTGTTCCAACTTGGCTCCTTGTGTAAGTATCCGTGTGACTGGAATGTAAATACACAGTGCTTGGTGTGTCTGTGTCCCGTGTCTGCTGGCCCTTCCTAGCGCCTACTCTTAGGCTCTGCTACACCTAAGTCTCTGAGTGAGTGTTGTTGTTGTTTTGTTTCTGCAAATAGAGTCATTGCCTACTTCACAAGATTAATGTGAAGAACAAAAGGGATACAAACTATGCGGCAGCACATACACGCTTAAGCACTAACCATGTTATTATATGCAAATGGGACTAAAGCTAGATACACAAGGGAGATTTCATTTTAAGTGATGAATAAAGAAGCTCAGAACCAGAAACTCAGTTGATTAGATTGGGAGATTCATCATATAAAGGGAGGAGGGACTCAGCAGTTGGGATGGTAAGGGAACAAGATGAAAGCAGAAAAGAAAGACTTCCATAAACAATTGAAGCTCTGGAAAGCATTAGGGCTAGGAGGATAACAGTTATTCTTGGGTGGTTCCCTGAGGGAGGGAATGATTTGAGAAGTTGAGGAAGCGCCTTTTAACCCAGGGCTGAAAGGAAAGACCAAAAAAATTTTAGAATAAAGAACCAAGATATGTCACGCAAAGGTACAAGATCCCAGTGATGAATGTAACTGTACTGTATACCTAAAAAGTACTGATCAACTCAATGAAAGAAAAAAAATATTTTAGAAATGTCTCCACTTTGCCAGAAAGAAAATGCCCCGAAGGAGGAGGATGCAAACTAGAAGTCAACGCACTCCAACTTAAAGACAGCCTTGGAGATGTGCTTGCTGGGGAGTGGTGTGGGCACCTGCTGTTCCTGCTTCCCAGTGTCTCCTGCCCTATCTCATTTTCTTTGGGAAGCCACCTGTTTCTCATTCTCTGTCCATGTGGTTTTGGGAGTACTCATGAGCATCTATCACATCTCCCAGGATGGAGCAACAGATGCAGAGAACACAAAGCCCAGGTGAGGAGAGGCAGAGCCAGCGAACACTCCCTGACTGAGATTTAAGTGAGTCTGCTTTTCAGAACAACTTGGGCGAGTGGTGGCTCAGGCTGCTAATCCTTGCTGAACGGCACTTTGTGGACCTCTGGAAAGCTGGCCTGAAGGTGAGCTTGCTTAAGAGTTAAAGCCTTAAGATCAGTCAGACTTCTGATTTTCATGAGGGGACCATCCAAGTTAGGGTCATTCCAGGGTGGAACTTAAAAGAGATTGGCACATCGGAGAGGACGTTTACAAAAGGGTCCTGGCATTAGCAAGTTACAAAATTGAAACATTTCCAATCTTAGCAAGAGTCAGCAACATGAGTGACATCACTCTGCGTGATGCTAGTCCTATTACTTGGAACTTGATGAGCATCTTCTGGCTCAAGCCTGATAGCAGGGGTGGATTACAGCAGGGGTTTGCTTTTCATTGTTGCTATCTATGCTTTAGTGGAATTTCCTGGGTATGTGGTTGGGTTACAACAGGACTTCATCTTGTCTTTTCCCTTCCTCTCCACCAAAGCCCACGGGAATACTATTTACAGCTAATTGTCATAAACTGGTGAGAAAGTGCTACGGTTTGGATAAGCATCTGCCCTGGTCTACAAGTAAAAAGGCTACCAAGGGATGGTGGAGTCCTTAAGAGATGGTGCCTTCTGAGACCATTATTGGTGGAATGCCCTTGAGAGGAACCATACAACCCTTGCCCTGTTCTCTCTTTTTGCATCCTGGCTCATAAAGTCAGTGGCTTTGCCCCCACTATATGCTCCTGCCATGATGAACTGCTTTGCAAAGTCCTCAAAATAATGGGGCCAACTGAAGATAGTGCAATCTCTAAAACTATGAGCCAGAAAGATCCTTTTCTCTTTGTAACTTAATTATCTCAGGTGTTTTGTTATAGTCACAGAGAGCTAACACAGAAAGTCTATTTCGTTAACAGTGAAAATCAACAATGAAAATGAATCTTCCAACCCAATTTTTGAGCTCTACTTGACATAATGAATGTGACATCCTATAGATCCCACGGGAGAAGAGAATCCTGTACCTACTGATGTTTCATTCAGCCTCTCAGGTGCTGTCAGGGGCATTGAAGATGGATGCCTCTTAATGGCAAGTAGAGTGGTGATCCACCTGTGCTCACACCCATAAATACACACAGGCAGGGATCCTGTGTTTCCTCTAGACCAGGGCTCAGCAAATTTTATCATAAAGGGCTAGAGAGTAAGCATCTTAGGCTGTGTAGGCTATAAATTCCCCATCTAAATTGTCCACATATGCCACTGTAGCTCAAAAGCCATAGGCAATACGTGAGTAAACCGTGTGGTTGTGTTCTAATATGATGTTCTTTATAAAAGAAGATGGTTTTAGATGTGGTCCACTGGCCTCACTAGCCGACTGCTGGATAGCATCTAGTGCGAGGAGTGCCAGTGCTGACTCATTATGACAGTCTGCGCACTTCTGATGTCTCCATTGTAGTGGGTGCTGCACAGGGGCCTCTTGAAAGTACAGGAATCACTGCTGATAACATGGGAAAGGGATCAGAATGGTCCCTTGAGATTCTTCCTATAGCCCAGATGCTAGGTTCCTGGTGGATGATGGAGAAGTCCTCCACAGTTTCTGTCTGTGATTTCACCATGGTCGAGAGTCCTTGAAGACATAATGCAGAAGACCCCAACCAGGGCTAATGTCCTGACCTCCTTAATTTTGCTGGTTGTTCCATTTTGTGCTGTATGGTTTATTTCAGCTTCAGATTCTGCATCTTCCAGTTCAACTCGCTGCAGACTGAAGATATTTGGGAAAAGAATGTCTCTACTGAATACATACAGATATATTTTTCTTGTTATATTCCCTAATCAGTATAGTATAACAATTATTTATATAATCTAGGGATGGTTTAAAGAATATGATAGACTATTGTGTATATATCCAAAGCACTAAAATCAGTATAAAAGAAACATCTATTTCATATGTTTATTGTAGTGCTTTTCAAAATAGCCAAGATATAGAACCAACCAAGGTATCCATAGAAAAATAAAATCTGATATATATATATGTATGTGTGTATATATGTGTATATATATACACACACACACATACACATACACACACATACATATATATACATACACACACATATATTTCATCCATGAAAACAAAGTGTGCCATTTTCAGAAACTTGGATAAAACTGGAGGATACTATGTAAAGTGAAATGAGCCTGACCCAGAAAGACAAATATTGCATGTTCTCAGTTACATTTAGAAGACAAAAAGTTCATCTCAGAAGCAGAGAATAAAATAGCAATTGCCAAATCCTAAGGAGAGGGTGGTAGAGGGGGGGAGAGAGGATGATTAGTGGGCACAGGGGTGCACTCGGATAGGAGAAATAACTTCTAATGCTCTGTAGCACTGTTAGACAACTACAGTTGACAACAACTACTTGAATATTACAAAACAGCTAGTAGAGAGGATTTTGAATGTTCCAGACACAAAGAAGTGATATGTGGCTGTGGTCAGAGGTATGCCAATTACCATAATCTGATCATTATATATTGTATACCTGTACTGAAATGTCACACTGCAACCTATATATATATATATACAATCATCATTTGTCAATTAAACATAAAAATGTATAAAAGTAAGTGAAGCATATGTGAGGAAATGGGTAGACTGTATGCAAATAAATATTATGCCATTTTATATGAGATTTGAGTATCTGCAGGATTTGGTGATAGCAAGGGGTCCTAGAACCAGACCCTTGTGGATACTGATGCTGGCCACCTATTCATATGTTCAACCTCTGGTTCTTCTCTTGTGCAGAATGTTGCACATTTATAGTGGAGGAGTTTCATAATTATTTGTTGCTGTCTGCCAGTTACATCCCAAGCTTTGGGCTAGGCGTTGTGATGCAGGGGAAAGAGGTCCTTGACCTCAGGGAGCTCACTGTGCAGTTGACAGAAAGAAAAAGAAACAATTACAGTACAGTGCGATATGAGTGGCGTGACAGAGACAAGCAAACAATACGGTGGAATGACAAGTTCTACCGCAGACTGAGGAGGAGATGGCCTGAGACTTCATTTTTTTCCTGAGACAGAATTCCAGAGCACAGTGCCACATGGAAAGGCGAACTCACCTCTTCGCACACCCTCACACACTGTTCACCTGCTTAGAATCACAGTGAGCTGCAGCAGAGGCCTCCAATGCACATTTGTAGAAATGAAGAGAGGTCCATTCAAGGGGGAAAAAACACCCCCTCTTTGCTTCTTACAGCAGTTTTTGTTTATCTCATTATCTCCCAACCTGAAGAACAGGACCATCTGGCATCCAGGCATGTTAACAAGATCATAAATTAGGAGGAGAAATGAAGCCAGATTTCCATAATGGTCGCACGACAGAAATCAACAGCACTGGGATAAGAATTTGCTTGGAAGGTAGGGAGAGAGGGAAATGGAGCAAAATGAAAATGCCTCAGCACATCCAGCCTGAATGAAAAACACAAATCCAGCGTCATTTAGAAGGAGTGGTGTGTGTGTGTGTGTGTGTGTGTGTAAAGTGCTGGTAAAGCATCTCTCCTTCCTGCTTTTCCCTCGCTTCTCTCCTACTTTCTATCTTATAGGTCTACCCTGTATGAATGGGGCCAATCTGACTTGCATTGTTCTCAAAGGGTGTTATTCTAATAATTGTGTGAAAACTCATTTTGCAAAGCAAAAGATTCACCCAGTGGGCCACAGTGCAGGAAGCACTGAACAACTCCAGAGTATGGGGCTCTAGTATCTCCTGGGACTCTGGGATTTGAGTATGGCAAAGGCAACAACTGTGACTAGGTCACTTGAGAGAGCACTGCCTAGTAGCCACCAGGAAGGAAAAGTCCCCAGGTCTTGTGCACACCCACCCAGCTCAGCCCACTCTAAAATCTCCTGAGTGCTCTCTGCTTCCTGGCTCCCGTAGACTATTAACCAAGTGTATTAAAGGTTCCCATCTGTGGTAGTGTTAGCTTCTTTCCCCTCCTCTGTCATCTGTTTCCACTCCTATCTCTACTTTCTGGGAAATGAGCTGTATTATTTCCCTACTTTCCCATCTATATGCTGATAACAAGAAAACTCTCTCTATGGGGTTTTATGGGGGGGGGCAGGGTCTAACTATGTAACCAGGCTGGACTTGAACTCACTGTTCTGCCTCAGACTCCTAAGTGCTAGAATAATAGATGTGTGCAACCACACCACGCTTACCTCTTGTTTTAATAATGAGGAGAGTGGGAGACAATTTTGTTTCATTGATTGTACTTAGATCAGGACATCTGGGAAAAAGTGTTGCCCTTTTTTTATAATAGCAGAATCATGTTTGATAAATTGAGCTTGCCAATTCTAAACTGTCCAATGGGCTTACTCTGTGAGGCTAAGATAAACGTGTTCTTCATCGGAAAAGCCACACGGTGATGGACTCAGTTTGGTGATGTGTACTATCAGGTTCCACTATTGCCTAGAATATGATCTACATTCAGCGTCTTTCTGGGGATAATTCATTGACTAATTTTTCATTTTCTTCCATAATTTTTCATGTATGAGGCTTTTAAATTTTTTAAAAAGTCAATTTTTGCAATTTATAATTTTGGTAGTTTGCTAGAAAATTGCTCTTTTCTGTGGATATTAAAAAGACTATTTTCTATGTCTGTGTTTTTTTTTAAATTTTGTCTATTCAGATTTTTACTTTAGTTCTTTCCTATTAAGGCGGTTGCACATTTTGGGTGCTTTATTTGTACTTTGCTTAATCCACAATTCTTGGATTAATCAGTTCTGCTTGTAATTTATTAATTTCTGCTTTTATCTTTATCAATTATATGCCTCTAATTTCCCAGGAATTACTTAATTGTCCCATTCCACATTTTTCAATGAATGGGTAATTAATTTGTACTGTTATTTTGTTTTTCATTTTTAGAATTTTCTTGCTGTTTGCATTATTTCACAAAATTAGTTTTATGGGACTATGCTTTCTTTATTTTTCCCTGGATAGTGTTCTATTTAATCTACAGAAGTTTTGTAGGTTTTAAAAATAGTTAAACCTTGTAATCCCAGCACTCAGGAGGCTGAGACAGGATGATTGCTGTGAATTCAAGATCAGCCTGGGCTACATAGTGAGTTCCAGGTCAGTCTCAACTACACAGTGAGACCCTGCCTCAAAAAAACAAAACAAAACAAAAAAAAGCCAAACCTATGTTTTATAATTATCAAAGCCAATAGTGAAGCAGTACCTAACGACTTAAATACACAGAGGAGGAAAAAATTAATGCATTTTGATAAATGATCATGTTTACACTGTTCTTTGTTTTTCCTTGACTTTCAAGTATTGTATTATCTGTTGTTTCTGCTTTTGGAGGTGGAGGTAGTGGTGGTAAGAATCAAATCCAAGGCTTTGTGGTGTTTCATTGTAACTGCATTGACAATAATACAGTAATTGTTTAGTAATGATTCAAGTAGTTACCAGATTCAACAACAGAGAGGGTCAGAGTTCTTTCTTGGGACTCTTTGACTCACTGGGTGGTTATCACATAACTTTTTTTGTTGTTGTTCTGGTGTTGGAACCCAGTGTCTTGCGCATGCTAGGCAAGTATTTTTATCACTGAGTTCTATCACCAGCCCCTGATACACATCTTAGTGTCCATCAAAAAAGATTTTTTTTTTAGGTAAAAGTTTTACTTTACATTTTTTGAATTTGTAAATAACAGAGAAAATTTGTACATTACCTTGAAAATAAATGACACCTTGCTTGGCTGATATGTTCTTGGATCTGAGTCTCCTCCTGTCTTGGGTATTTCCACTTTATGTAATTTACATAATATTATGTTATGAAGAGCTCTGTAGAAAATATAACTGGCATTCCTTTATAGATGGTCTTTTCTTTAATTCTTTGCTTGGACATTTATCAAATTCTTTCTTTATCTTTGAAATTAAAAAAAAGTCACCAATAGATGTCTATGTGTTGGTTACTCTTTTTTTTCCTCATTGAGTTTTTGGTACATTTTAGGTATACAGTACAGTTACATTCATCATTGCTATCTTGTACCTTTGCGTGACAGGTCTTGGTTCTCATTTTTCCCCCTTACCCAAGCCCTCCTTTCACCCTCTCCTCCCTTCCCTATTTACAAATACTTTATTTCCATTTTCTAATATTTTTTCTTTTCCCTTATTTCCTTTCTCCTACCCTTCCCACTTCCCCTACACCTTTAGCCCTTTTCTTCTTATTTCACATTGTCAGTTATACCATTAGGATCTTATGTACAATTATAATTTGTTTACACCAGAGAAACTATTCAGCATTTACACATGTGACTTATTTATTTCATTAAGAGTATATCCTCAGTATGCATCCATTTTCCTATGAAGGACTGGTTAGCCACGCCCTCACCCCGCCTGCATCCAGCGGAAGGCGAAAGGTGGAGGTCCGGGACAGCCACGCAGAGGGTTACTCTTAATTAATACTACAGGGAGATTCCATTTCACCCAACTTTCAAGTCTTTTTAAATTCAGGTAAGATTTCTTCCATCTCTGTTCATCCTTTACACTGATTCAATTCCGTATTTAAAATGTCTTACTCAGGAGCTCCCTTTACCTATACATTGGCTTTTACTCTCTGGCTCAAATCTCCAGCTCTTCCTCCTCCTCCTCATCCCTCCCTTCAGCATCTGGAGAGCATCTTCAGGTCGACCTTCAGATCCTTGCTGTTTTTATGGAATTATTTTGCTCCTTGCCATGTCCATGTCATTTTTAATGGCAGTATTTGCTTCCTTTCCTTCTTTCCTTAACTGACAATAATCTTAGGAACTCTTCATTGTGTTTTATCTTGTATTTACTAAGTGTATAATTTCTTCTATGTAAATTACAATAAACGCTACCTAATATTTACATGTTTTAAGTATTTTAAAAATTATTTTGTTATCTCCAATTCTTGAATACCTGTTTATCTTTTTATGCACTTCTTATTTATAATGTATTTTTTTAATTCCTGTTTCTTTCAATTGATTTATTTGTATGTAATACAGCCATCTCTGTTTTGATTAGTCCCAGAAGTAGTACTGTTAGATTCATCCCTAGGACTCTCCCTGTTCTTTCCTGGATGGCTTCTCAATTCAGATCCCAAGTCGTGCTACATTTATACAATGACATTACACATTCACAATCCTAGCATAGGATTGTGACTGTTGTGACATTTTTTTTTTTCCTGCAAGGCTTAGTTTCCTGTTGTGTAGATAATAATGTGGTGGACTCTAGTTCTTCCTTGGTTCCTATGTGCGAGATTCAGTAGGAGCGACACCACTGTGAGTACAGCGCTTCATAAAATCAGGGCATGTCCAGGTACAATGGGTGATGGCAGCCATTTCTACTTCTCCTGGTGACTGATGTGGTGGCATGTCACCTAGCTAACCCCTACTGAGTCTAAGATTTCCATTCCATTCATTCAATAAACAAGTCTATTTCATTCAAGAAATGTTTGGGAGTACGTGCCATGTTCCTCCAAATTAATATCAGACACCAAACTATATATGTGATAAAGAATACAGTGTTTAAATAAAATTTAAAAGATCGTTACAATAAAAGCCATTACCATTAATTTCCCTCAAAATATTCCCCCTCAGTTCAAACACACTTACCCTGTTACTCTTGCCACTTTCTAAAGCAGTTCAGGAAGTCCTCTTTAGTGAGTGTCTTTTGGTAGCTGTTTCGATATCCTGAATGCATTCAAAACATTTATGGCAATTTCTATCTAAAAAAAACCCCATTACATTATATCCTCATCCACTTTATTCCCTGGATCTAGCACTGTGCAACTTCATGCTCTTTTGCAAAGTCAAAATGACTGGGAAGGTGAACGGGTTTAAGCCATTCAGGGCATCAAAACATCCACAACAGTGCAACTAAAGATATTCACAAAAGAGGACTCCAGAACTGCTTCAGAAAGTGGCAAGGACAATGGGGTAAGAGTGTTCTAAGCCAGATGGAATATTTTGGTGGAAATTAATGGTAATGTGATTTTATTGTAAAAATTTACATATTCATCTTGTGTTCTGACAACATCATATAGAGCCAAGGAAGTTCAGAAAATACCAAGCAGGATAAGGGAAACAAACAAGAAAAGCCTAAGCATATCATTATCAAGTGACAAAAAGTCAAAGATAAAGAAAAAAAAATCTTGAAAGAAAAGGGAATGAGCGGACTTATTTATAGAAGAACAAAGATAAAAATTGCATCCAGCATCTCAGAAACTGTGCAAGTGAGAAAAGAATGGAGTGAAATATTGAAAATATTGAGAGAAAAAACTACCAAAAAATTCTGAGCCTTGCAAAATTGCACTTCAAAAGTGATGGAGAAATGGAGAATTTCTCAGGCAAAAATGAAGATAATCTGTTGCCAGCAGATCTACCTTGCAAGAAATATTAAAAGAAGTTATTTAAAGAGAAAGAAAATGACTAAGAGCTCAGATCTACATAAAAAAGAAAGAACATTAGAGAAGAAATGTGTAGATAAAACAAAAATTTATTTTTATCAATCTCACTTGATCTATCAAATATATTTGTATAAAATAGTAATAGTAAAAAGGTATCAATTATGTATGCATATATATATATATATATCATAGACTAGAAGAAGATATTTATAAAAGACTACAAAATTATGCAAAAAAGCTCTTACAACTCAACAATAAGAAAACAAAACAAAAGAAACTTATTAAAAATGGTCAAAGATTTTAACAGACACTTTATCAAAGAATATCATCAGATGGCAAATAAACCTGTGAAAAATGTCAATGGGGAAATGTAAATTAAAATAACAATGAGATATCACTATACATCTTCAGAACACACAAAATCTCTAACACTAAAAACGCTAAATACTGTTGAAGATGTGGAGAAATAAGAACCCTCCCTCATTGGTGGTAGGAATACAAAATGTTACACCTGCTTTGGAAGACAGTTTAGTGGTTTCTTACCAATGTAAGCACACACTTACCACATGATGCAATGATTGTAATGTTTAATACCCATGAAGCATAACACTAATTTTGTCATAAAAGGGCATAAACATGGGTGTGATATACCCATGCTTATTCTTTAGAGTGTTTCTATTGAACTATCAATTTTAATTTATGAGTTTTATTATTCCAAAAAATGAGCACTTAATAGGAAAAACATCACAAAAATAAAGTATTGAATTTTTAAAATTTATTGTTTACAAAAGCATCAAAATTTTCAACATCAACTGTTTTTTGGTGCACAAAGTATAAAAAAACAAAAGAAACAAATTCCTATATGAACTACAATTAAAATACCAATAGCACTCTACAAAAAATCTTTAGTTCAATTGTCACACCTAATGTCTTCACAATTGACAAGAGCATGTTCCATATCCATGTACCGCTTACACTGAAAGCACATGTGTTTTGCTTTCCTGACCTTTTTGCAGGGCATACTTAACAAATCTCTGGTCTTGCTGTACTGTCAGGAGATTCTTATATTATGCAATGTGTAGTTAACAAAAGTATAAAATATCAATAAAACAAATATTAAATTATTAATACGTATTGTATTGTGTCTTTGGAATAAACATGAACATTTTCACATCAGCTGTGTACTTGCTTACAAAACCTAAAAGATAACATCAAGAATAAAAACTTATGTGAACTACAATGAAAATACCTATAGAACTACAGTAAAACTAATCTTTTCTTCAGTCTTCACTCATCTTCCTGCATGACAACTGTATATTCTATGGACATATTCTTAGCTTTCCTTTCCTGTATGCCAGGCCATTCTTGTCACTTATTTTCTCTTCCTGTTTTGTGAGGATCTTCCTACTATATTATACAATGTGCACTAATTATGGAAATGGGATATCAATACAATAAAATATCAAATATGTAATGAGTGCTTAGAATAGACATCAATATCTTCTCATCAGCTGTTTACTTGCTTACAAAACCTAAAGGATAACATAGGAAATAAAACCCAATATGTACTACAATGTAAACAGAAACAAAAGTCCACCACAGAATTAATCTTTGCTTCCACTGTCACACTCAAGGTAGTCTTCACACATGGGAATTGCATGTGACATACACAAGTACTGCTTACACTGATAGCACATACTTATTGCTTTCCTGTCCTTTTTTAGAGCACAATTGACATTTTCTTGGTTTTCCTGTTGTCATAGTAGACCTTTGGGATGCTGCACCTGCCTGTTCACCTGTCAGCTCACCAGTGTGATCCACAATATTTTTGCTTAGTTCCCTGGTCAGAAACATTTTGTTTTTTCTCTGCTGTAAAGGATCTCTTATGAGTTCCAGTTCCAATTCTTTAAAAGAAATTCTCTGTGGAGCTTTGCACTTCCAATTTTCTTCATAAACAATCAAACTGTGCCACACGTTTAGGACAACACAACCACTGGCCAATGCTTTGTGTCTTGCATGACATCATAGATGCTGCATAACTCATCCATGACATCTACTCCACCTTTGGTTTTGTTGTAGAAAGTTTCCATCTCGGGCTTTTTGTCATGGTTTCCCTACCAACATTGCCACCGTGGTGCAATATTAACATCAGCAATTCCAGTTTGTTTTTCTTTGCCATATATTCCTTTCTGAAATCTAAAGATTGTACTACACTATTCTCTGTTTTAAAATTGCAAAATTTCACCTGAAATTTCTGTTTTGTTCCTGTTTACAGTTCCTGTGCTGGTCAACTTGTGCTCTGCTAGCAAATGTAACATCAATTGGAAACTGGTACACCAATTGTCAAATGTCACGTTCTAATTAGTTTGGAAGATGGGAGGAAGTGTTCACATCATCATTTGTGTTATTACTCTATGAAAAAGGACCTGATGGCTTAATTCCAGGATAAATTCCTAAATTGAAAGCATAATAAGTCTCCACATCTACAAGGGCATCAATTTTATGTCATATCTTGACCAATCACTTTCCCATAAGTCTTTCAATGTTCCTGCAAATACTATGAGAAATCCCTGCTAAGTACAGCAGACCAATGAATGCTTTCAGTGTCATAATAAATACATTTTTGGGGGTACTGGGGATCAAACTAGGGTCCTTGTGCTTGTGAGGCAGGCGGCAGAACCACTGAGCTAAATCCCTGGCCCATTAATTACATTTTTGAATACGACTATTGGGGCATACAGAATGTTTTTCTTGTTTTTCAGCTGCTGTATATGTCACAGCATCTTGTAGCATTTCATCTGCTACATTTCCTACACTGAATGGCAGGGCTGGCAAAATGTCCAATAGATTTCCCCTCTGCCAAGACCCTCACTATATTTTCAGACCTAGTTCTAACATTGGATCATTCCATTTGGTTGTGTGGACATTTTGCAACATTTCAACTAGTCAAATATGTACTCACATTGTTGTTTTCTTTGTCATCTGAAACAAGGAGGTCTGTATTCTCTGTATCTGTATCAGTTGATTCGTGCTCCATTTCACTGTCACAGAAACTTTGGCTCACATTTTCAATGTCAAAGTCATCATCGTCATCCACTCACACCACTCTTCTGTTGTGAAAACATGTATTTTGCCATAATGGGTCATCTTCATCATCCATACCTGAGTAATCTGATGATTCACTTTTGACCTCCTCAAACTTTTTTAAGTCTGGTTTTTCATGTGCTATTGTACTGAATGGGGCTATTTCTACCAGAAAAAATCAAAAAACCCTTTTGTAAGAAAAAAAATCATAGAGTTGGTGGAGTGTATTATAGCCTCTATGCTGCTGAAGTAAACACACTGTCAGGCAGAGCATAATGTGGGTGTAAATCCCACTTTGACACTTTTACACAGGTGCGCACACTTTGCCTTTCATTCTACCAAGTGAGTAAACACAATAATTTCTTCCTGTATCCCTCAGGCAAGGGTCCTGAGATGCACAGTTAGCGATGATAATGCTAAGGTAAAAATTTTCAGTAGAACAGTAAAAGATGGGTTTGTGGAACCCAACATTATGCTCCGTGGGTATTTAATACAGCATATAGTAAGAGAAGTTCAAAACTTATGTCCACACACAAAAGAAAACTGGCATAGGATGTCTGCAGCAGTCTATTTATAATCATCAAAATCTGAAAACAACCAAGTTGTTCTTTAGTAGATGAATGAGTAAACAAACTGTGGTGCCCTTAGCCAATGCAATATTATTTGGTGCTAAAAATAAATGAATTATTAGCCATGAAGAGACGTGGAAGAACATGAATGCTTATTATTCAGTGAAACAGTCAATTTGAAAAGGCTGCATACAATCATACAGCATTCTAAAACAATGCCCAACTATGAAGACAATCAAAAGTTAAGTGGTTGCCAAGAATTGGAGGGGGCAGATGAACAAGTGGGGCTTACAATTTAAGAGAAAATATTCTATATATTACCATAATATCACTCCCATTTGTCCAAGCCCATAGGATGTACACTGCCAAAACCTAACCCTAATATAAACCCTGGACTTTAGGCGATAATGATGTGTCAATATAGTTGTGTCAATCAGAACAAATGTACCACTTGATAGGAGATGTCAACAATTAGGAATGGCTACACATATGACAGGCAGAGGATTTGTGGCGATTTCTGTATTCTCCTACTAATTTTGCTGTAATCCCTACACCCCTGTAGATACAAACACACTCACACACACAGTCAAACACACAAATATAAATATAAAAAGTGTGACAGGCACATTGCTAATTACAAAGACCCCTCACTATACTTTCATTCTAGTGGTTAAAACAGACTCAACAGTCCCAGTCAAGAGACATATAGCAAAGGAGTAAACAACCAACCAACCAACCAACCATTCATCCAATCAAGCAAGTCAATTACAGATTGTTGTGGATGCTATGGAAGATATCAAAGGATCAAATGCCATTACTTTGGACTGTTATTTTAGAGAGGTCACCAAAAGCTTCCTCTAGGTAGATGGCATTAGAACTGGGATATGAAATATGAGAGTAAACACACAGATATTTCTGAGAACAGAAAAGAGGCCACCATGTGGGAGCAAAGTGTGCAAGTATCTTTGATGAGTCCTCCAAACTCACTCTTACCTTCTCTACTCTTCCTGACTCTGATTGCCAGCTTAATTCAGTTAGGGGGGACACGGATAACAGCAGGAATCTGAAGTGTGGATGAGGAGGTTTGTTGAGGTATGTATTCCCCAGCTCCTGCCAACTGGGTCACTTCTGTATGTGGTTCTTCTCTGCCTTCTCTTAGTTCTGAAACTTATCCCCCTCCCCAACCTTCCCCCTCAGTCCCAGAGATTGCAGCAACTCCCATGGCTGTCGGCCCTCAGGCACTTCTTTGTTATTTCCCCCAAATTATACTCTCCCTTTTCTCAATGTCATTGTTTCCTGCCAGGAGAAAGTGATGGCAATGACATTACACATTTGCCAGGGTATAGTGAGATGACTGCTTTTTTCCCCCACCCTGATGTGTACTGGACTGAGTTACTGTCTGCTTCATGTCTGGGTTGCTCATTTTAATGTTTTTCCTGCTGTTGGTGGAGCTCAAGGAAGGGATGCACATG
>NW_022900925.1:6506368-6541268 GCF_012274545.1 Fukomys damarensis
CTCTCTCTCTCTCTCTCTCTCTCTCTCTCTCTCTCTCTCTCTCTCTCTCCCCCTCCCTCCCTCCCTCCTACCCCACTTCCGTGTTATCATCCTGATAGGACAGAATCAAAACTGATGGGATTTGTGTGACCTTGGGGTCCCCTTGAGGGGGAATGCTCATCCTAAGGAAGAGAAGAGCATCAGCAGTTTTCTGCATGTGTCTCTGGGGAGAAACACTATAGAAATGCTCCTTGGAGATGCTCCTGACCTCCTTCCCACTGTGTGTACATAATCA
This sequence comes from Fukomys damarensis, assembly GCF_012274545.1. Classification (NCBI taxonomy): domain Eukaryota; kingdom Metazoa; phylum Chordata; class Mammalia; order Rodentia; family Bathyergidae; genus Fukomys; species Fukomys damarensis. Next base: position 6,506,643 of record NW_022900925.1, read on the forward strand.
TTCATTTGAAAGGGGAAGCTTGGACAAGAAAACATCAGAGTTGCTCAGAGGCTACCTGAGTAGAACTAAGGACAGAGGAGGCTTTGTCCAGAGGTGGAGCCTTGACAGTCCCAGGATGAGTGTGTTCATCTCCTCAGGTTTTCTTAACAATCTAAATAAGGTGGCATGGCCGAAACAACAGTATTTTTTGCCATTCCTGGAGGCCAGAAGTATAAGATCCAAGTGCTATCAGGACTGGCTTCTGAGGAGGTATTTTCTTTGGGTTGCAGACAGCAGTCTTCTCACTGCCCTCAATGGCTTTTCCTCTGAATGTGCAATAGTGAGGTCTTCTGACTTATAAATTCTTATAGGAATTATACATTATAAATTAGAAATTCACCAGTCCTATAGGCTTAGGCCCACACCCTTATGACCTTATATAATTCTAATTATCTCCTGAAAGGTCCTATTTCCAAACATAGTCGCATTAGTCACGTTGCAGATTAGAATTTAAGCCTAAGTAACTAGGCGGTGGAAGAGGCAAAGCATAAGTCAAAACATAACAATGAGGAAATCCAGAGTTGAAATTCTGTTGCTGAGGCCAAGTGGGGGACCAAAGTAAAAAACACGGCTCCTCCTGGTGCACCATAATCTCAGGCTGAAGCCATGCTAGACAGTAGGCCGAAAGAAGAACCAGTGCTTGAGAGACAGAACATGACAGAGGAGATTCCAAGGACATCTCCTATGTAACCCATTTAGATCAGCTGGCTATTGCCCACAGGATGGCACAGAACCCTCTACCCTTACTCTGCTTTCTTCCTCTCTGGAAGGTACATTACTTCCTATTGCTGCCTTAGCAAATTAGCACAGAGTCTGAAAAACAACATACATTTATTATCTGGAGGTAAAAAACCCAAAATGGATCTCACTGAGCTACTATCGAAGTGCTAGCAAGCCTACTTTCCTTTGGGAGGCTCTAGGGGAGAATCCATTTCTCCTTTGTTGAGTAAGGCACCTTAATCACAACTCTGGGGCTTAGGATGTAGCCATCTTTAAGGCCATTGCTTTGTTATTAGCCCAGCCCATTCTGCTTATGCTAAAGACCGTCTGCTGTCCTTGGAAAGGCACTGGGCCACTAAGAATCATTACCAGAAGAAACGGTATAAACCTCAGTATCCAGATCAGAAGGGGGCATTATTTAATGCCTCTTTTGGAAGAGACCGCCTTGCTCAGGTGCGACTGGAAAGGAAGAAAACACAGGACAGGTGACGGTGAGCAGTGGGGATAGATGCCACAGTAGTTGTTCTTGGCATCCCCTGGCTTAGCCCTTGACTCTGAGAGCACTGGCGACCACGGTCAAATCTGTTCTTAATCCTAAAGCTTAGACTGGACGATGGGGATGCTTGTAACACACAAATTCTAGCTCCAGGGAAGTTGTATACAAAAGTGGGGTCCTTTGTGGTGGCCTCCCGTGACGCCCTGATGCAAGGACACTAACCTGTGTTGTGGGCTGGAACCTCTGAGGTGGAGAGGTGGGGTAGATTTTTGGTTGTAGCTCATAGAACAATGTTGTCTCTTCTCGACAGAGGAAGGATAGATTTTAAGCTTGAGGTAACCTCTGTGCTGACAAATGCAGGTGCTGCCCTGTGAGTCCTCCAGGAATAACTGAGTACCAGAGCTCCCTTTCTTCTAGGGTTAGCATTTCGATAAAAGGCAGCCTTCAGGTCTCTCTGTTCTCAGTCCTAAAAGAATCAGGCACAGTAACCTACTTTCACACAAGTCCTAGCACACAGGCTGTACCCCAGAGGATGCCTCTGGCTGATTCTGTCCCCACTTACAGAATCCGGGTCTTGTCTATGCACAGCCTGTCCCTTGTCACCTGGCTAAGACACCTGAAGCAAGAAGAGGCTACAGCTGTAGCCTAATTTAAGAACAGGACAGAAAATGTATGGAATCCCTGTGGACAGTGGCTCAGGTCAACAAGGGACACCCAGGGATGGTTTTCCAGGAGAGAGCTGGCCCGGAGGTTGGTGGGGGAGAGCAGGAGGAAAGGACAATGACTAGGCGAATAGAAACAGACCAAAGAGCTGAGGGAAATGAAGCAAAGAAACTCATCTCCCTGAAGTTATTGAATTAGGAAAATTAAGAATATAAATTAAATAATGCATCTGTTCTCTGAGGTCCCTTCCAGCATTAGAATTTTCATTCTCATATTAGCTTTCAGGCAAAAGAATAAACCAACCACTAACATCAGAAAGATTTTAAAAGCTTTAAAGGTTTAAGGAGCTCCTAACAGGAACATGAATGTTTGCTGCACATGCGGAAAAGCTGAGGGAGAAGCATCTTGGTCTCCTGCTCTGAGGGGAAGCAGATCGAAAGCAATCCTGTTTCCAGGCACTTATGCTGGATAAACTCAGCTGCAGTAAGCTCTCAGAATGGGGATATTGTTTTCCTCTAACATCACAGGGGCTCCGAGAAGAGGCTCTTTAATCTATCATATATCCTCATTCCTCAAACAGGTGAGAAGCAGCTTTGACAGAATGAAAGCCTTTATTGTTAGAACCCCTGATGAGACCTGGTCCCTGCTACAAGCTCAGAGCCTCTGAAGTGAACTAGATTTGGGGATCAGAGAAGACAGTTGGTCCCTCTCTTGTCCCAAGTTCTTTTCTTTTTTTTTGTAATGTAGAAACGTCATCTTGGCATGCCTTTCTGCCATGTAAGAAATAACAGAAAAGAATGACAAATGTATGATGTTCCTTATGTCATACTGACATTTTGTGACCATTGTCATAACATGGACGAGGTCATAGAAATTAACAGTGATCTTCACAATTTATAGATTGAAGGTGGTGGTGGTTTATCCTTGATGTTAAACATGAACTACTTCCCAAATGGGGTCCACTGTTCTCCATTTGTTATAGTTTGGATCTTAAGTGTTTCCCCAAAGACTCATATATCAAAAGCTTGGTCCCTAGGCTGGTGTTACTGGGAAATGTTAGAACCTTTAAAAGGTAGGGCCTAGTGGGAAGTTTAGGTTAACGGGGAGCATACCCTTGAGAGGGATTGAGGAACCCCAGTCTCTGCCTTGTTCTACTCTTCACTACCCAGCCCGGAAGTGAGTGGTTTTTCTCTGCCATGCACTTGCACCTCAGTTTTCTTCCACAGTCTCAAGGTGACAGAGCCAAACAATCATGGACTGAAACCTCTAAAACTGAAAACCAAGACAAAACTTTTCTCTTTGTAAGTTCCTTGTCTTCTGTATTTATTATAGCATCAGAAAGCTGACTGACAAACCATTATCAGCATGAGGCCAAGAGCAATGCCTAGGTATGAGAGATGCTCGGTCCATATATAGTCACTGAGTGAATGAATGAATACTTAGGAGGTAAATAAATCCTCAAACCCATAGGAACGAGCAGGTTATGGTAAACACATGTTAGTAGTGTTCTCTGTTGGATCAATGACAGTATGAGAGGAAAATTCCATATTAAAGAAAAACTGGTATTTTCACAGCTTTGGGTGTGTTTTCTCGTGGGTACCGAAAGGATGGTCCAGAGCCATGGAATTTGACTTAGCAACAATAGGTGACATTTCAGACATGCAAAGAGTAAGCCTAGATGGGAGAGACAGCATGAGTAGAGAGTGAACCTAATCTGCATAAAATTCGTAAGTAAGCAGAAGGGAGGAAGATCAAGCTGAATGGCACGAAGTGAACTCAGAGGAAAACAAGGGCCATAAGAACAGTCCCCACGGGAGGTTATGAGTGGTAAATTTCTAAAGTCAATGTCTGACATCAGGTTAGAAAACTTTTCCTGCTCTTTGCTTTTATTCTGTTGTTAAAACCCCAAAGTTTCCAAAAGTGCTTACTTAGAAAGTCTTAGGCAAGTGGGTCTTTGGAGGGAGAAGAAAATAGGGAGATGGTTGGTGTCTGGAATTGGAGATTTAGAGAAAGAGGTTGTCTGACCAAAGAGAAGAGACTGACCATAGACAAGCTGGTGGAGATGTAACCTGCAGTGTGACCCAGGAATGGATGGGAACAAAAACACTCATGGCAGATGGCTAACAGTTCCCAAAGATGTCCCTGAGTACATGAATATGTCACCTTTCAAGGCAAAAAGGACTTTATGAGGATTGTACTTAAGGATCTTGAGATGGGACTCGCATCTTGGACTATCTGGGTGGTCAAAAACATCACAGACCCTTATGAGAGAAGCAGGAAGATTAGAGATAGAGAGAATGCAGAAGCAGAGTCTGGAGTGATGCAGACAGGACAAGGAAAGCAGGAGGCCTCCAGAAATAAGAAAAAGCCAAGAAACAGATTTTCCCTTCGAGCCTTCAAAACACACATAGTCCAGCTAATAAATTTCGCCCAGTGATATATTTATCTGGGACTTAAAGTTGTTAAGATAAATCAAATTGTGTCCTAAACCTTTAAGTTTGTGGTTATTTGTTACAAAGTCAACAGGAAACTAATATAATATCTTGGCACAGTGATTCAGGAAAAATCCATCCCATTTCAAAAAGGGAGGCCAGGGCAAAATTCAGAGGATGACATGGCTGGGAAGTGGCTTCTGATCGCTTGGTTCAGTGATGGGCAGTAATAAGTAGTTCTACATGACTTCATTTCCCTCATCTAAACCTGTGTACTGGAGACCTATGGAAGGGCTGCAGGAGATGAGAACTGTCTTTCCGAAATACACGGCTATGGTTCTCTCCATCAGCCACACCCCACCAAGATCCGAGGTATGAATGAACTCACAGGCAGATAGGTCTGATGGCTATATTCCTGAGAAGCAGTGGGAGCTCCTCATGTTTTAGAGCTGGTGGAATAGTTACTCAGGCTTCTCACCTCAATAGATGAACTGAGATTCAGAAAAATCACTCATCCAAAGAGCAAGAATCAGTATGAGGCAAATGTGGGCTCATAACCTCAAACTGCTGATTTGCAACCCTATGCTCTTTGCTTTAGAAATATCCTTGCCAATCCCTGAGTGTCAACAGTTTCCTGCAGGCCAGGTTTTACTGAGGTGCGCAGGTAATCGAGCCAGTCTGGAGTGTCCACAAGAACTGTGATCACAGAACCATCCAGATCCTTATCCTCTGTGGTGACAAGACTCCTGAGGACCTCACGGTAGATGTGCCCAGGTCTGAGAAGGCTGCTGTGGGTCTGAGGTTGTGGACATTGAGCTCCAGCCTTTCAAAATCAGTTTTTAGTCAGAGCTGCTACAAACTCAGAGGGTAAACGTGGGGCACCGTGGGTAGGGGCTGTTTTCCTCCTTCGGGAATATCTTTCCTTTCTCAAACTCACTTATCCTGCATGGCCTGTATGTCATCTTTGGATTCCTTCCCTGACTGATCCTCTCCGTGTTGGTGGGGTCTAAACACTTTTGGGCTTCATCAGCACCAACATTCTTGACATAATGACTGATGCGTTCTCTTACCTCTGGATGTTCGCAGTTTCCTATTCATCGTTCAGCGGGCACCTACAAACCACTGTGTGCAAGCACTTGCCATGAGCTGTGCATGCTGACAAGAGCCCCATCTCCTAGTCCAGGCCTGCAGACTCTGTGAACAAAGGTGCTGGCCCACCCTCAGCAGCCGTCTCAGGACTGCATAGTGTAAGAGCCTCCTCCAGACTGAGTTTTTCAGCACTGGCTTTAGGATGAATCTTTCTGCTGTTGGCAGAGCTGAGCTGAGAGCAACAAAGCCAATGTGACCATTTACAAGCTCTCTCTCTTTTTTGTTTTAGTATAGGAGATTGAACACAGGACCCTGCACTTTCAAGGCAGGTTGCAGCACTACTGAGCTAAATCCCCGGCCCAAGCTCTCTTTCTCGCTCTCTCTCTTTTCAAAGGGTACCTTCCTCTGGACCTGGAATGGAGACATGGAGACCACTTTGATAGCAGCATGCAGCACAGGTATAGTTAACCAAACAGCATGCCTTTTGAAGGGTGTGGCAAGGTGACCCAGAGAGAAGCTCAGCCTTGGAGCAGTGCTCCTCTGCCCCCTTACCTCTGCCAGGCATAGGACTTCTGCAGAGAAGGTAAATGCTGGCTCTTTGGGTGGCTGGGCAGTAGGGGCTAAAGAAGACAAAGCTAAGAAGTAGGATACAGGAAAAGTGAGTAGGAAAGCTGGGATCTGGGCATGGCTCTCACATTCAAGAAAAGCTTTCAAGCAGAATCACTCAAGATGTTGTGGGAGCAAGTTGGTGAGCACATCTTTATCAAGGAAACTGAGGAAATAGCCTTCTAGATCTAAATGACTATTTCTGAGTCTTCACCGATATATCAACTTCCTGACAATCCCAAAGCCAGCCTCCTTCTTTCTCTTTGGCCAAGGACCATACCCACTGTTCCCTCATTTTTTTGGGGGGGTGGGATGCCAGGGATTGAAATCAGGACCTTGCGCTTGTGAGGCAGGCCACAGAACCACTGAGGTAAATCCCCAGCCCTGTTTCTTCATATTTATACTAGTGACTGATGAGAAGGCTGAGAAGACCTGCCTTGCTCATATTAGCCCATCAACCAGACACTGACTTGAAAAAAGTAGGAAATGCTCCTTGAAAAATGAGCACTGTGACTATGTCACTCTCTTAACTTTAATGTAATATTTTAAAATATGCATTAAGTGCTTATTAGGTGCATGGTACATTAGATTGTAAAAAATACTTTATGTGCCTGGTTTCTGTCCTCTAGGATTTGATAATCTAATAAAGGATATAAGCCAAATATATGCAAACAGTAACAATGCATGGCTGAGTAGGAGGCGCATAATGAATATTCAAATAATTTAAAAGGGAGGCACAATCATTAGAGCCAAGTTTCCTGGAGTAGTGGCCTTTGTGTTAAGTTCTGAATGCCTTGTAAAATTCAGTCAGCTGGAGATGAGAAGGTAGAGAAAGCAAAGAGGGGGAAAAAGAATGGATACAGTGTGCTGGGAAGATGTGGAGTGGATGTTGGGCCAGGTCCTGCGGGGCACGCACTCAATAGGGCCACGGTAGTGAAGCCTTTAAGTTGCTGGTTTTGGTAAGTCAAGAAGAGCAACTGAGACTATATGCGAAGATTAGAAGCACAGCTAAGGGCGTGTTTTTTGATTCTTTCAATGAACAGCAGGAGCTTGGTTCTTGGAGGAGGAGATTTATTTTGGCTTCGGATTTTCTTCGCTTGAGAGCATGACAGGAGCTTCCTCCACTGTGCAACTCTGAAGCTTTCCTGGCCCCTCCTCCAGGAAGCACAACACACCCACTGCAGGGAGTGAGCATGAGGTGGGGCCTGCGTGGAATAGAAAGCTGTTACCTAGTGGAGGTGGCAGTTTGACTCACGCCACACCTTCCCCAAAGTGACAAGACTGGAGGATCCCTCAGGCAAGGTAAAAACTAGGAGTTTCCAGAATCTATAGGAAAAAATGTTCTCCTTTGTGTTATAGACCTAGAGCCCAGCTCAACATAGGGGTTATTTTACGATGTTAACAATCACAGTTGATCCAAAACAGGAGAAGATAAAACCCTCCTATTAGTCATATGGCTAATGGTGTATTATAAATTCAAGCAAAATGTTCCATACAATCTTAAACTCCACACCTCTTTTCTAAGTACCTATAGATGCTTGGTATTAATGCATAAGCAAAAAAATTTTCACAAAGGATCACACTTGAGATATAGAAGGATTACAGTCTACATGTCCATCCATAGAGGACTGGCTGAGTAAGTGAAGGCACATTTACACCATGAAGTACTGTGTAACTGTTGAATGAAGAAATTAATGGATCTGAGTAAGATAGCCAGATGGACTCTCCTAACATTCTGTCAAGTAGAATAAACAAACCCCAGTCTAATACGCATAGCATGTTTTCACTTTTATATATAAAGATATATACATTTATACACATGCAGATACATAAAAAAGCACAGCAAGATGTTGGACTAGATGCTGTTAAATGCACTTAAGTAACTAGAAGATGAGATTGGAAGAGGGGATGTAATTTCTACGTCTTTCCCTGAATCATTATACATAGGGAGATTTGAGGCAACTTTTATTTTGTCTTCTTGATTAAAAAAAATTTATAAAGGGTTCTCACTATTTAAAGGAATGATTAATCATTTAGCAAAGCAAAGAATAATAACATCATCTATTATTTGCTGAGTGCTTGCTGCCAAAGCCTGTGTCAAGAGCTTTATAAACATTATCTCATTCATTTAGCCCCCTCTGAAGTAGATACTACTATGAGTTTCACTTTATGGAGGAGGAAACAGGCTAAATAATTTTGGGCTTCCAAATTAGCTCATATGGTGAGCCAGTATTGAATCTTCAATCTGGTGGCTCCATGCCCTACTCCTGCCTGGTAGACTTCTGTTGTACTATCCCTTGAAAAGGTGAATAATTCTATTTTACATCTAGGTGCTTTTTTAATGCAGGTTTTTCAAACATGAGCCCATGGTGCTGTGATTCATCATAATCACTAGTTCCATAAAAACAAAATCTGAATGCGTACTCTTTTTTTAGTTTTCAGTCTACTCAGTGGATAACACTTTGATTAATAAAAAGAAGTTTAAAACCCTGTATACTTCTCCCACTCATGTGGGATGAAAAGCCAAAAATCTTCATTGCATGAATTACAAAGGGATTTTACAAATAAGAAAAAGAAGCCCACGTTGGGTAAATGACTTGAGGTCAAAGACCGATTAAGACTTCCTTCCCCCTCTCCATCCCATTCATTAATTTTGCATCCATCCATTTTTCTATTCATGTTATCTGTCCATCTTCCCAACTTTTTATTAATTTTTTCATCTACCCATGGATTTAGCAAACAGAATTTGTTAGCAACTATGAGGAAAGTTAAACAATATCAGAGGATTCTTAAACAGCTCTTAGACTAACACTTTGTGTTTTTTTAAACCAACATGGTACCAAGCCTGGATAGTTGAAAAATCAGTGCTATGAAGCAAATTAAGCCAATGCCTATCACATCCACTGGGGGGATTGGGCCCAGACGCCTCTTCACAGAGCTCCTGAGACACAGGTCTGAAATGTCCCATTAGGTGTCAGCCTGTGGGCCTCTTGGGGAGGAATGTGTGCTCAGAATCCTCTAAGGAGAGGATAAACAGAGAGCAGCTCAGGAATGGGGCTTGTGTTAGTAGCTTTTCTCTCACTGTGACAAAAAGTTGAGATAACTTAAAAGGGAGAAAGGTTTAATTTAGCTTTTGATTTCAGAGTTTTCAGTGCATGGTTGCATGGCACTGCAGCTTTGGGCCTGTGGCCATCCAGGACATCATGGCAGGGAGAATACAGTGGAGCAAAGCTGTTCTCCTCATGACACCTGGGAAGTAGGGAGAGAGACAGGAAGTGCCTTGGATCTCCATATCCCTTTCAAGGGACTGCCCCCAATGACCTCACATCCTCCCACTAGGTCCCGCCCCCTAAAGGTCCTATCCACTCCAATAGCACCACTGGCTGTGGACTAAGCCATTAACACTTGAGCCTTTGGGTGACACTTAAGATCCAAACTACAACAGAGATTGTATCTGCTTCGGCCTTTATTAGGAAGCACTCAGTCTTTAAGAAGTCTGCGAAGGTAGCTTGCTTTGTTCAGATGGAAGGCTACAGTCTGGCAAACATAGTGTGATTGTGCTTTTATGGAAGACCTAACCAAAGAGAACTTGGCCAGGCTTCCAGTGAGCGCTGCAGTATTGGAGGTAGATGGTGGCTGGGTAGTAACAGGCAGTAGCCCCAGGATCTCCAATAAGATATCCCAGGGAGGACAGGAGGAGCCTCTATTTATCTACAAGTCTGTGCCAGAGGGCCACACTGTAAGAACAGCTACATGACCAGTGGGTTGAGAAGAGGCTGCATCTCTTCTCTGGTATCCCCTTGGAAGATGTGTCACCCTTGGACATGAATGTTATTTTGAGTTGTGCCACAGCCACAATTAAGAGCAACTGTGATAACAAAAAGTATAAGATGTGAATCAAAGACCTTCACTAGCTGATGGGTTCATTGTCATGGACATGTATGCAACTAAACCTCTCTAAGTCTCTGATTTCCTATGCAAAAGATGGATGATCATAGAGATTAGATGAGAAAATTATGAGGCAGCACGTGGCAGGGGTACTTTGCATTTATTTTGGAGCATATTTTTGTTATTGAATGAAGCCTTCTCCAGGTCCCCATTTGATATCTCCCAACTGCTTTTTGTACAGTGCCTCAATGTGAAAGATGGGAAGATCAGAGATCTTCTGTGTAACTGGCAAGAATATCTTTTCTATATTCATTTTCACAAGTTCTTCCCAGATCCTGAGCACCAGACCTCTCCTAGATAGGGGTCCCCAAACAGAGACAATTTTATCCTGAAGGGATATTTACAATGCAAAAGACGTTTATGATTGTCACAGCAGAGGGAGATGATGCTCCTTGATTGACCTCTCCTGGGTAGGAGCCAGGAAAGCTGCTAACAATCCTGAAATGTATAGAAAAACTCCCTCACAGTGAAGCGTCACTCCCCTCAAATGTCAACAGAATGAGCAAGACTGCCCCCATAACAAAGAATTATCCCTCCGGAAATGTCAATCATTGATAAATGATTCTTGAGTGAAAAAGGAAAATGCTCACACCCAGGTAGAGAGATTTTGATACATTAAATCTGGGCGTTGATATTGCCAGCAGTCTTTCGGAGGCATCATTAATGATGATGAGGCTGGTGATAACAGCAACAAAATGATTTATCCCAAGCCCGTTCTTTCTCTAATCTTTATCTCAAAAATGGCACCACCAATATCCAATGCCAAAAGCCTAAAGGTTAGCTTTGATTTTACCTCCCTCCCTCTCTCCTCCATACTATTCAACAAGTAGCTCTGTTACTCCAAAGTATATCTTGAATCTACCTGCTTCCCAAAGCACTGCTGTCTCTCCTGATCACATGCTGCACCAGCCTCCTAGTTGATAGTCCTCATCTCCTTGTTGCCTCCTTGAAATTTAGTCTCCAAAAAGCTGCCAAATGGATCTTTTCAAGAGCATTAATTTGATTATGTCATGCACCTCAGTCAAACCCTCTCACTGCCCTTGGAATAAAATTCCAACTCTTTGATGTTCTTTGGAGTTGTTTCTGGAAAAATGTCATGTTATCTCCACCATGGGGCCTCTGTACTTCTTGTTGGATCTGCATTCAGAGCTCTTTGTCAGCCTTGTACCAAGCACCATTCACCACAGCTTCTAGATCTCTCCTTTCCTTTTGGAGATACCAAATCTGATCTTGCTAAGTAGGCCTCCTTTATTTTCCTCCACACGTCTCTGTTTATTTCTGTCACTGCATTTCTACAATGTGTAATCAACTAAACTAATTATTGTGTTTACTTATCATCTACCTCCCTTTACTAAACAAGGGCATGACACATGTTTCTGGTGCTCATTATTGCAGGCCCCAGCACCTAGCACAATGCATGGCTCTAGCAGGTGCTTCACAAACACTCATTAAATGAATGAGGTGGCTCCTCAAATTATATGGGGTGCTGCAGTTGACAAACACAGGCGTGTTTATGTTTATTATCTCTCAAAGTTAAGGAGGTAAAGGAAGCTCTCATTGAGGGCTGCCTAACCATCCACACTGATGTGGAAGGTGCCATAGAGTAGTTTCTACTCATAATGCCACCCATGGGCATCAGCACAGCACTGTGTGTCCTGGGCTCAGAGGGCTCAATGGCTTCCTGAGCCATTCCCCATAGACAGCTGGGTTAAGATGGGAATCTGTGATCTTGGAATACTGACAAGCCTTCTGGCCCACCTTGGGAAAAAATGCTTTTTAGCGGTGCCGTAGAATACATGTAAGTGGCTTACCATCCAGCTTCCAATGCAAGCTTTCTGGATCACAGATGCATCCTAACTTTGTTCTACCCACTTGCCAGCCCCAGAGGGAAGGGAGTCCTGAGCTTCAATCTCTATTAGCTATCACTTTTCCCCACGTCTCTAACTTTCTCTCTCGCTCATTCTTATCTGACTGATCTTTTCTTTCTTTCCATTTGTATGGCTTTGCCTGCGTTTTTCATTTATCTTTGTAAGGTTCACTAGTATCAAATTTTCCATCAATATCAACAGGGTAAACTGTACCCATATTTGCATCTGGATACAGAGTTATATTAACTATAATTTTTTATCTTCTGTATTTCTCATGCCCTCCTAGGGCTAAGAATGCCTAGAGACAGGGAAGGATTTGCAGACTAGCATGTCTTTCGTATGCAAACTAACCAGTTCACAGCCTTGCATGCTGCCACCTCTGCTGGGCTCTCACACCCTGGACCAATTCTTTGCAAGTCTTAACCACCTTAGAGTCAGATAGCAGACAACTAGGAACAGCCCTTTGGCCTAGAGTTTACTGAGATTATTCTTATTGGCCAACCCAAACCTGCTTGCCTAGGCCTGCCTTGCCTTCTCCATGGAAACCACATACAGGATATCCAGCCCTCCTGACTCAGCCTGATGCTTCCCTGTGTGGCCCTGCATAGCCTGTTGTCACTCCATATTGCTAGGGATGATGAGTAGACAAGTGACCTTCTACGTCACAGTCATTTCCCTGTCTGTGCATCTTACGGTACCTCTCTAAAACAAATCCAGAGGATATTTTAAAATAAGAGTGTTTGCTATTTACATGACTTCTATATTTATCATAATATTGTTATATGTAACAAATTCAAACACATTCTTCGGCTATATTAACAGTTCTTGAATTAAATCATTACATAATCATTCACAAATTAGTCTATAAAGCTCTATGCTTTAAAAATAAAACTTCTCCGTGTTATAAGCATGCTTGAGTTGCAATCTGTTAATTACAGTGTTCTGTTTGTTTTAAGCGGATGCAGAGACATTCAGGGATTTGTCAGCCAGGCCCCAGGGCCAGTAGCAAGACCTGTGTTGAGGCAGGAGGGCTTTGCCCAGGCAGAGTCAAGGTCTGAGGATCACTCTTGCCCCCTTTCTCATTCATCTTATCTGATGGATTAGTCAAGAGTTCTGCATGTACTCAGAATGGGGAAATGTAAAAACTCATGATTCTCTATGTTTCTCAGCTTCCAGATACAAAAATTGTTGGGCTTCTCTGCAAGACTCAAGTCTATCATTTTCAGCAAGCGGCCCCTGGGACAGCATGCGGGTGCTGAGCAGAGCAGCTGGCCAGCAGTGGAAAAGTCCTTCCTTTCTCTGTCTGCAGAGGCCCTTGTGTGCCGGTCATGCCCTTCTCTGCCTGTTCCGGCCTCACTGAGCTGGGCATTGCTATCCTTCTTGTAGAAAATTTCCACCGACTTGCACATTGTTATTTGTTCTCCTTCACAATAAATCAAACAGATGGTTTCATCCTTTCCTCACAGGTCCTATTTTCTAGCCCTTAATCATATTTGTTGCTTAATGTTGGCCGAGCCACTCGGCAGCCATTTGTCTGAGACCTCTGTGGCTATGGCTGTGGACGGTCCCTTTTGAACACATTTGGGTCTTGGGTTTGATGAGCAATCACTCCTATCAGTGGTCTGGTTATTAAACAGCTGGGGCCCTCTGCAGCCATTTCAGAGATTCGCCCGGAAGATGAAGTAATTTCAGAGACAAAAAGCAATTGCTTCAAAGACTTACCCGCTTATGTCAACAGCTTCCTGGACTGGGGCCTGTCTCTCAGGCAAGGGAGGGAAGAGGGACCACCCTCTTCTAACTGCAGATATTGACCATCACTTAAAAAATAACACAGGCTTGGTCTTGACACAAAAAGGCAGTCATCATTTCAATTATTAAACACTGTGCCTCTACAATGTGCTGGGCTCTGTGTTGTGTGTCATGATGAATATACATCAATGGGAGCCATACCCTGCCTGACCATCCCCGTAGACATGACCAGCATCTCCTTAGGCAAACATCATTAACTCCTCGCTACACAGAGGAGATAAGGAGGGATATGAAATTAATTCAGTCTAGGAGGGTAGGGAAAGCTTCATGGAAAGATGAAACATTTCAAGTAATCTTATACTCACAATGTCTTATCTGTGATGACTGTCTTTAATTCTCACAATTACGTAATAACAGGGACAGGGTCTTCCCTGTTCATTTGTCAAGCAGAAAATTAGGGATTAGAGAAATAACGTGATCTACGGAAGGCCACACCAGGCATAGTTGGCAGAGCCACTTAGGGTCTGTCTAAATCTGGAAGCAGTGTTGTGCCATCTTGCTCCTCGGGGAGAGAAGGGCAGCCCAGGAACACATGGCAATGGGTCTGTTTCTCCAAGTGCATGTCCAGTTGCTACAAAGACATCAAAGAGGCTTCTGCACAAAACCTTCTAGGAAGTGTGGTCCAGCCTGTGAGTTTGCAGGGGGTCTTCATCCTGACCATCACAACTATGTCCACAGTTCTGCGCCCTCTGGGAGAGCAGATCCTTTCTGCCACTCAGCCTCATCCAGCCTCGTTAGCACAGGTCTGCTACACTACACAGGGCAGCTACAGACATAACTGCTCCCCCTGCAGTGTCTGGTTTGATGGGTCTCAGTGCTCTCTTTTAGTATGTCTGGCATTCCCCTGTTCCCAAACAACAAACCCAGAGGAGAAGAGAGCAGAGAACACCAACTGGATTTATAAACTGATTTTCTTTTATCATTTCATCCACATAAGTAACACGATGGAAGAAAGAGACCACTTGAGAAAACTGAAGGCTAGGAAAATTCTGTTACGATCCAGGAGAGAGATACTCACTGGTTTGACCTAAGAAAGATAAGACATGTAAAGTATTTATGGCAATTCGTAAAACATGCAAAATACTAGTTTAATACTATGCTATTTTGCTCATGGTGTTGCATTTGTCAGGTATTTGTATTTCCTCTACCTTTATAGAAGCCAATAGCACTTTTTGGACAGAAAGTTGCCACACCAAGTCCATGAAAGCTTCTGTTGTAAAAGGGAGGTTTTAGTCTGTGCTCTAGTTGTCACTGGTGTGGGTGGGACTGAAATACAGAAAATACTCCTCAGGACTTGCTGGGATCAACAGCAAAGGAAGAACACAGGTTAGACAGGTAAGTGGCAGGGACGGCACTGGAGGGGAGAGGATACCTCATGAAGGGAGGAGGGGGAGACTGTAAACACTAAAGAGACTGCATGCAGGATGGGGAGGAGACAGGGCTCTGCGGAGCTTTTTTGGTATTATAAATAGGCAGTGGGTCACCATGAATATTCAACTAGGCAGAGATTTTCAAATAGGCTCTTGAGGGAGCTGCCACTGACAAGGGAGAATGACTTCTTCTAAGAATCTCCCAGTATCAAGGGAAGACATGCCACTGCTGAGAAGTAGATGGGACTGTGGGTGGAGGCAAAGAGCTAGAAGCTTCGATGAAGAGAAATGAATGACAGCTGGCAGGAGCTGAGCCTCTGCTGCAAAGATTTGAAAACCATTCCCTAATTGAACAGCCAGGCCACACAGTGGGGCTGAGTGTTACGATTTCCATTTGAGCACAACTATCTACAATCTCTGCTCTCAGTTTCTGAGGAACTGACAAATACATAGTGTAACAAAGGTCATTAAGGACAGCCAAGGACTCCTGCCACTCTTTGCCATGTATTCCTGGTGTGGCACAGCTGTATGAGAGCCAAGTGTTCGGGGCCCATCCGCCAGTACAACCCTAAGATCATTTGTTTATTCCCTAGTTCCAGACAACAACTGCCTCAGAGGATAGGGCTCTGTAGCTACAAAATAAAATGTATGAAAAACAATTGTCTTGTCCTTTCCCAAACTCATTTTTTCATGCATGTGCATGCTGAGAGCCAGGGAAGGGAAGAGTTCTCTCTCCAAGGCAGAGGCAGAATCCAGGCTAGAACTTGGCTCCGCTCACTCCAACAACTCAGTCTCTGCTTGTTTCTGTGTGAAGGGGACTGCTCTTGGAGCCAGCATTGCCAGGTTCTTCTGTGCCTTTGGGTGAATTAGGAAAAAGAGGGCCTCCTGTGAGTGGTCACATCCTTGCTTGCTTAACAAATTGGCTTCCTCCACCAGGCTGTCTTGGCGCAGAGCTCAACCTGTACGACCTTACGTGGTGAGAACTTAGAAAGGGGTGTAAAGGGTCCATCATGCCATCTGTGTATCTTCCTCCCTCCCTCCCTCCCTCCAGTTCTCTGTCTCTCAGTCATTCACTTAAAAATGTACATTTAATAAATGCCTCCTGTATGCAGAATGGCACCTTCATGACTCATGTGATAAAGAATAACATCAGTAAAGTGATGTTTAAACTTCACAATGGGCTTTTCTAAACACGACAATTTAAGTCACTAGAATAAGAGACTGGAGGAGGCTGAGATACTTAGAGGGTGAGGAGTGACAGTAAAGGTGTTTTTAAGGTAATATGGACTTCTACGTATTTGGATCTCTGCTGTCAAGCCTCGATCGTTTATCATCATTAGAAGAAAATGAGTTAGTGTTCATGCAGGCGGGATTTCCAGAATACCTTAAAAATAATGTCTGTTGCTTTGAGTGTGAAGAGATCCCTAAGAGATTTTCAATGCCTACAAAAATCTGTAAGTGGTACATTCACTGTAGACACAAACAACACCCTGAGCAGGGTCTCTTTGTGCAGGCGACACTTCTAAGTGCAATGTACTTCCCACTGTGGTTTCTGAGTAGGTTGAGGATGCCAGGAAGAGAAAATCTGCAGTGGGGTGAGCATCATAACTCCTGTGCTCTCCTTAGAGTCAAGTGTGTTCTCTTTTTAGCAGGAGTGATGTTGGAACACAGCATTTCCACGCATATACATGTCTATCCACACACTCGGCAAATATTTGTTAAACGAATGATGAGATGTGTCCCCCTAAGGTTGAGAATTTTTTCTCACAAATCTGCTTTCATTATTGTTGAGCTCACCTTATATTGTGTTTCCTGTGTACCAGGCCCTGCAGGTGTTTGACATGTATCAATTGACACTCCCGGTCCTACTAGAGTCTCCATCAGCTCCCTTTTGTTTTTAAACAAACAAAAAAAACATTTCTGCAGCTATTCACCTTTTTCTTGAATATTTGTGAGACACACCTACCCTGTGTGACAAACTGTTCCAGTACTAGTGATGGTCAAGATGGTTCCCAGTTTTAATCGTGTCCCTGTTTTGGTTGGAAAGAGATAAATAATAGATGAGGGAACAAATGGCTATAAAAGTAACAAGTTTGGAGCTGGGGATTTAGCTCAGTGGTTCCGCTGCCTGCCTCGCAAGCACAAGGACCCAAGTTCAATCCCCAGTAAGAAGGAAAAAAAAAAAAAAGTAACCAGTTTGGAAGCGTGTCAGGATGGATCAGAAGATCTTTTGAGAAGATAGTGTAATGGGCACTACAAAATAGAACTTTAAAAGTTTTTCTTTTTATCTTTTAGAGATAAGCATCTTCTCCAAACTTCCTCTTGCTAAACAGAGCCAATACCTCTTCCTATTAGCAGCCTCAAAGTAATGAGGGAATATGCAGATTTTTAGACCCAGAACCTGGAGCCCAGGTACTTTTCCACAAAACTGGGGAAAATGTACAGAAGAGGGCCAAAAGCTATAGGGCAAGTGTTAGATCTACATTATCTTTTTTTGTTCCCTTTCCCCTCTGTTCCTTACTATAAAAGACTCTTGCCCACTTGTACATAATGAGATGGTGATTTGAGGTGAACGGGCCCCTGTATGTACTTGAATCAGTCCTTTTTACCAAAATAATCTCTTTTGATTTAGTCAATGACAAGCAAACACATCTGAGCAGATGAACTTGAGTGGTCAGTAACAGTAGCACCGAAGCTTGTCTATGAAGCAGACATGTGACTGGATCCAAGAGAAGAGAATTTCACAGAAGGGATGGCATGTCCACAGACCCTGGGGTCCAGGAGGGCTTGGCTGATTGTGGGAACTCCTAGAAGGCTGTTGAGCGTAACACAGAAGTAGAGAGGAGAGTAGAAAGATTGAGATGCAGCCAAGCACTGCATTGCTGAACCCTCCAAAGGCTGTGTGGGACATGGATGGTGGGCTTGAAGTAGGGGTGATCTGATCAGATGAGGGCCTGCAAGTGTCACTTTGACCGCTCTGTGGATAGCTGGCTGTAGGGAGGTGAGGGAAGATGTGGGAGATGGGAAGGCAGATTTGCTGGAATCCAGGCAAGGGATAATGGCTGTTCACCTCAAAGCGGTAATAGAGACTATCATTATTTGAAGCATTCATTTGGAAATAGAACTGTGCAGACTTGCAGATAGACTGACTGTGGGGAGATATCAAAAGAGAGTTGAGGAAGAATGATTTTTGGGTTTTGACCTTAAGAAGTAGTTGACAGCTATTGTGCAAAAGGTGGCTTATTGGTTTATATAAGCCAATATAAATTATTGGCTTAGTTTATAAAATGAAACCTAAACATACCCACAATCCCACTCTGACACATTTACACAAGAGAAATGAAAACCTATGTTTAAACAAAATCTGAATTGAAAATGTCCTTTAGTGGGTAAACTGATAAACACATTGTACTACAGTCTAGCCCTTTAATATGGCAATGACTGATCTGCTCTCTATTCTCACAGTGACCTTTTCCCCCCAAAAATGTCATACTAATGGAGTCCTAACTATGTAGCCTTTTGAGATTGGCTTCTTTTACTTATCATAAAGACTTTCAGGTGCTACATGTTGTCCTATTTTTCCAGAGTCTGTTCCTTCTTATTGTTCAACAGTTTTCCAGTAATATTCTCACCAAAAGCCAATGTTAACATATGTGAATTATAAAATACATTTTAAGATATTTTTAAATAGAGAAAAGGTGAGGGGCAGAGAAGAAAAACATTAAGTGGGTGGTTGTGGTATTTTTTGAGGTAAGATGGAGAGGGGTCCAGTCTGATAAAATGAGGGGTGATAAAGAAACTACACTAAAAAACTATACTAAAATTCCATAAGTTCTAGTGTGGCTGGGTTGCATTATGCTTAGGAGCGGGTTCTTTGAGGTAGGAAACCTGACACTCTGTGGGTCTCTAAGAGACAAGGAGGGTAAGTTGAATGAGGGCTAGGGAGACCTAGAAACCCGGGCTGCCCGAAGTGGCTGTTGTAGGGAGCGTGGCTCCCTTTCTCCAAGTGTCTGCTCTGTGCTTACCACACTGTCCATGGGTCAGCCTGGTAAAAAAAAAAAAGACCTTTGGGGACCTACTTCTGATAATCTCTGTTTTCTCTCTGGGTATCAGGCTGTTTGGAGACTTCTGTCAGTGTGTCTGAGCCTTTTCCAAAATCATGAGTTATTACAAGAGGAGTTAAATTTTTAAATGAGTTATTACAAGAGGACAGGAAAGGCTGGAAGGAAATGAATGCAGATGGCTGGCTGTGCTCTGGTCCAGGGGAAGCTGTGGTGTGTTTTCAAGGGCCATAGTGAAGGTGGGGAGGAAAAGAAAATAAGAGAGGGGGGGAGTAAAAAAGGGAAGATGATGAGTAGCAGAAGAGGAAGAAGAGGAGGGAGAGGAGAAATGAAGGAAAAGGACGGTGGGAGGAGAAGAAAGAGAAGGAGCAGAATGAAAGGAGGGAACGATGTTGTCTTCCCAGGGTCATTTAAACCATAGTTTCCTGGTTAGACTCTTCTTGGGAGTTTCACCTTCCTAAGTGCAAGCTAGCATTGCAAGCAAGATTCCAAGCATAAGTTGTGTCCACGGTTCATTTTTGTAACAGGGCAAAGGAGAGGTGTTTATGGACCATGTATTTATGGGAAAAAAGCCTGGAAAGGAAGATAGTAACTGATGAACAGCAAATTCTCTGAATTTTGAGTGACTCAGGAAAAATGAATCTATCCTCAAAAAGAAAGACATCAAGGACTCTACCCTGTGGAAACAGAGCCATCAGACCTTCTTGTTTTTCATCTCCCTTCTTTAAATTCTTCCTGTATTCATGGCATCTTACTTTTCCCGTGGCTATCTTCAAATCATGTGAAAATATTTTCTTCATATCATCTTATAGGAAGGATCTTCTATACAATCTATGAGATGGGAAACATCTGCTGCATTCTGAGATACAGTAATTGTTCAATAAGTATTTGTTATAGAATGAAAACAAATGTCCAACTTCGTGTTGCCCAACAGAAATATAGCTCAAGCCATGTATGTGATTTTAAGTTTTCTAATAGTCACATGAAATAGGTACAACTGGGTTTAATAATATCTTAATTACATATATCTAAGATACAAAGACTTTGATCTGCAGTCAGTACCAAATAAATAATGAAATTATTTCCCAGACTTTTTATGTTTGTATTGGTCTTAGAAGCATCACTTGTATTTTCTGCTTGTAGCACAAGTCAGTTTAGACAAGCCACGTTTCAAACACAAAAGCCGCATGCGACTACATTATCCGGCAGTGTTTGTCTAGTCCCAGTCATGCATATTGGTTCCCAATACTTTTGGAACGATTGTCTGAGTAGGGACCAAAGGAATCTGCTCTCAGTTCTTGATGGGCTTAGACAAATGTTGCAAAGCAGTAAGATCCAAAGCCCAGCTCTCAGGCTCTAGAGCTAGGAATTTATTTGCAGATGGGATTTTGCCTCCAACCTTGCTTGTCTGGGCATAAAACACAAAGGTCTTGATGAACTGAGTCACTCTTATACCTTTTACCTCAACCTCAACTCACTAGCTGAACTCTATGTACAGCCAACACGAGGGAATAGGACTGGGCTTGCATGCATAACGATGTTCATAAGGGGCACATCTTCATGCAGACACAGCTGTTCATAGAATAGCAGGACACAGGTAAGAGGACATGCATGTACAGATACATACAGCATGCATGTCCCACAAAGGAACACTGCACTTGGGAGACGCAGTGAGGTTGTGCATGGATATCTCCAGGAGTGCTCTTCTTGTGAGGGGATCTGGATTAGCTGCCTTCTCTCTTCCCAGCTGGCCTCAATGACTTGAGGAGTCTCTGACCATCACCACGGGTAGAGTTTGTTCTCTACTCATTTGGTCTTTTCTCCTTCCAGTGCTCTCCACTGCTAGGGTCAGGCAATTGTGAAGTTAGGTGAGTAGGGCTCTAATAAAACATAGAGCTCAGAAGCTCTTCCATGGAGTCCAACTTGCCACAAAATCTAGAAATTTCTGTGACAGTTTTCCTCACTGATAGTTATCCTTCCTCACGCTTGAACAATTCTGGAAATGGAGAGCATGTGACACTATAGGCAGTGTACTCCACAGATGGCAGCTCTAATTGTTTGCAAAGACTTTCTTGTATGTTCTCAATTCTTCCACCTCACATGGCCTGGCTCACCTTTTAGAAAAACACAGAAAAAAACCTATCCTAGGATCTAGGTCCTTGTAAGAAAACAGCCACAGGGAAAAGAATCACACGAAGACATAGATGCAGACTGGAGTGAAATAGCCATAGAAGGACAAGGCCTTCCCACCATCACCAGAAGCTAAGAGGAAGGCTTGGAAAGCCTTCTTCAGAAGAAGCCAACTCTAGAGACTTGGCCTCAAGAACTATGAGAAAATATATTTCTGTTGTTTTATTTTTTAAATTTAATTTTATTTTTTTTCCTCATTGAGTTTATTGGTACATTTTAGGTATACAGTACAGTTACATTCATTGTTGGGATCTTGTACCTCTACATGGCAGGTCTTAGTTCTCATTTTTTCCCCTCGTCCCTGCTCTCCCTTGACCCCCTCCTCCCCTCCCCATTTACAAACACTTCATTTCCATTTTTTCATTTTCTCATATTTTTTCTCTTCCCTTATTAGCTTTCCCCTACCCTTCCCACTTTAAGTGAAATAAATAAGTTACACATGTGTAAATACCAAATAGTTTCTCTGATGGGAATAGACTATAATAGTACATAAGATCCTAATGATATAATTAACTATGTGAAATAGGAAGAAAAGGGGCTAACGGTGTATTTCTGTTGTTTTAAACCATCCAGTTTGCACTACTTTGTTACGGAAGCCTGGCTTCTGAAATGATCCTTTGTTTCCCTTTGCTTCTTCTTCTTCTTAGCCCCCCCATCTTCAGTCATGGATTCTCCCACCTTTTCTTAAATCCCACAAGATCCACCATTTCTTTCATTTCTCTCCTGTCACTCACACTCTTAACAAATTCTTCCAAGCCTCAATTTCTGTTCCTACCTTTTTCTTTCCCAACTTCCTACCTATCTTCAATCTCAATGCTCCCAGAAACTTTTAGACTTAACTTGTATTATAGGAACATAATTTTTCCTCAGCCCAGCTCTATTTCCAAACATCCTAATTTCCATCATTTTCTATTATCATGTTTTTTTCCCAGACTTGAAATTGTTGACCTTTTATACTGCCCAAAGAAAATCTTTATGTTTTATACTTTCATACTTGTCATTTTCCTACCTTTGTGTTTGTCTATTTCCCAGTTTTTACCACTCTTACCAAAACTGCATGAACTGGGTTATTGCAATAGTCCATGAACTCATTCTTGCCTTCAATCTTGCCTCACCTGGGGATGAAAAGCTCTGAGAAACTCACCTTTCACTGTGCTCATCTGTCCTCAATAGCTTGTGGTCTTTCTAGCTCTAAGTAGTTCATCCTGGGCGAGCCTCACATTGTCCACTTACAGCCCCACATTGCAGCATCTCCTCACTGCCCCTTCCTGGGTCCATGGATATCTCTAGTTCGAGTAGCATGGGCTAATCTTGCGTTTGAGATCAACTAAGTGCTTGATTTCAAAGCTGCTGACCCTTAGCCAATGCTGAGGGAATGTAAAAAAGATAAACGATGTTATCTCAGCATGGGTACCTGAGTTGTAGTGGGGCAGTAGGTAGCAGACTGTTGGCAGAGTTGAGTGATAATGGTCGGATGGATGACTTGCACCTGGTTCCTGTGGAGGATAGGATGCAAGGGTGGTTTCAGGGCTTAAGGCTGGTGACGTAGCTAGTGTGGCTGGGTGACCAGATAGATCACTGTAAGAGATCCTGCCATGAGTGCACTTAGAATGCCCTGGCATCAAGATTCTTTGCACATACACTGGTGGTGGTTCAAGACTTGGAGTACATGTGCTGTGTGTCAGCCTGCACCCAAGGTCTCCAAACCTCTGGTAATGTACATCCCTTCCTTCCCCTTGCTATGTGGTGTCTTGCCCTTTAATAAATCTGTTCCTCTAAATAAAGTGGATCTTCACAATACTTTTAGCAATGGGACACAAGGCAGTGAGTGCATAATGCAGGCCTTTATTCATTGTTCTGAGACACGACATCCCAAGGTGTTTCTTTCTCCTATCTGCCTCACATCTACTCTATAAAGAGGTCTCACATCTTGCTTTTCCATGAGGTTTTGGCCTCTGTCATTCTGTCGTATTATCACAGAACTTGGTGTGAGAGGGCTTTAGAACTTGGTCAAGTTAACCCTCCTATTTGTAGATATCTCTATTGAATGGTGAGAACAGTTTTAGCCCAGCCACTCATTAGTGATATAAAATTTGGAACATGTACTTAGTCCTCCCAAGTCTCAGTTTCCCCATCAAAAGAAACGGGGATGCTAAGGTCTACTGTAAGGGACTACTGTGTGATTTGAGCAAAATAATATGGAACAGTGCCTGGCATTCAAGAAGCAGACAATAAATCTTAGCTGCCTTCTTTCTTTAACATATTTTATTTTTCTTCGGAAAGAGACTGCAAACTTCTTAAAAGAGCAAACTTAAAAAAAATTTGCACAGTGTCCTCCAAAGCAATAAGCTCCACAAGAGATAAAATAGACACAGACTTCAAGAATATATTTGAAAGTTAAAGCACAATTCGTGCTGAATAAACCTTGGCAGAGGCAAATGGACATCAACTTGACATGAAACAACATCAGTCTTTGGAATCTTTATTTCCCTTATCTTTTTACTTGGACAATTAAGACTACCTTAGAGAGCATTTGTGATAAGTAAATAAAGTAATAGTAGAAAAGGTTTCCAGTGCTTAGGTACTCTGGAAACGTTCTTTCCATTGCTTTCCCATTTTCTCTTCTGCTCCCCAGGGTATTATAAACAAGGCAGTGATATTTCTATCGTGGGCCCTCACAGATGAGCTGCGGGGCCACATAGTTTCCCTTTAGAAAGTCCAAGCCAGCATGAGGAAGTCAAATCACAGCTAGCAGAAGTAACTCCATCATGCCACTTCCTGTGGCCACTGTCCTCTGATCCAGGACATGGCTCATGTTAGGTTTGCTAGGCCATCTACCGGCTTCTCAGTTCTTCATCTCAATATCACGCTCCTACACACGCATGTGGGAGGATTTAAATGAGTAGCCAAGCATGGCGGCCGTCAAACTCTTGGGTTTAGAATCAAAGAAAATGGAAGAAAATTCATCAAGGAGAAGTTGACGAAGCTTGTGATAAGACTTTAATGAGGTAGCTCTCCCATAAATCTGTCATAAAGACAAAATAGGAATCTGTCAAGCCAGCGAGGGAATTATACATATGAAGAAATATGAAATGCCAGCCTTTTCTCTGAAAAGGTTTAGCCAGAGGAAAACGAGAAACCTGCACAGGCTGGAGTAGGGTGAGCTGTTAATGAATCTGGCATTAAGAGATTTGTGTTAACTCAATGGAGGTGGCTCCATTCCCAGATTTGATTCAGCCATTTTGAGAAGCTGTGGGGTATCTTCTCTGAGGTCAGCAGCAGTTAAGTTAAAATATTCAACTGCTTATTATTCCCACAGATTACACTACTTTCCCAAGAGTATTTTGGGAACCAGACAATAGGCTCACATTGGGTGCATTAGTCCAGTCCTAAATTTATGAGGATCTTGTCCTTAACTCCAGGCCCTATTCTCCCTATTTCCTCCTTCCTTTCTCAGAAAACTCTAGCTGTGCAGCATACTCTCTCTCTGAATGTCACCTCAACACCATTTCTTGTGCTCAAGAGTGTACTAATTGTTTAACACACAACCATGACTGTATTTACATCCACAGATATTCACTGTTATTGAGATGTAATTGCTTCCTCTGGAAGAAACAAAACAGTGCCTGGTCTGAGAGAAGACAGGTTCAGAAGTGACACAGAAAGTCTGAAAGGAGCCTGACCCAAGAGAGAAGATTTTTAGATAGGCAAAAACTGAGGGATGGGATTGTGACTGCTTCTTGGAGTGGTCAGACTGAAAGCTGTAAAAGATTTAATAAGCTGTATCTTACTGGCTTCTTCCACATTAGTGGGAGATAAGCAAGGACATAGGACTCCTGATTTTACAATTTAAGTGACTTGCACAAGATTACAAAAGCAAAACCAAGATGAAAAATTTCCTGGTCCCCATACCAAGAAAGGGAGACCAGGCAAAGCTAGAATGGGTGGCTAGTCAGGAACATCCAGATAGAGGAACAACGAATGTATCCCAGGTTGGACACAGCAAGAAATCATATCTACTCCCACATCTCTGCTCCCATGTAGATTTCATACTTACCACTCTGTAGCATTGCTTTTCACTCAATATTTGTTTGAAAGTGTTCCCTTGACAGCAGCTTTTCTCAGAAGGCACACAGGAGAATTGGATTAGAAATGTTGTGCTCTAAAGGTCAGAGCCACAGTAATTAATACAAACATGCTTGAATAGGTGTAGGCACGGGCAGCAAGGATGGAGAACTGCTGGGTTGTCATGTGTTTCTTAACAATGGCGATACTGGGCCAGGGGTTTAGCTCAGTGGTTCCGCTGCCTGCCTCGGAAGTGCAAGCACCTGAGTTTGATCCCCAATACCAAAACCCAAAACCAAAACAATGGCAATAGTGCTGAGGAATACATGGCCAGGTGACACTGCTGTGTGAGCACACCATAGACTGGACTTATACACCTACATGGTACAGGTCAATCCCTCAGCATGGCATTCGGATGCTGTCAAGAGACACAGTAAGCACATGATACATGAGGCTGCTATTGTGTAACACAGTCTATGCTTATTATTTTCTATAAGTAGCAGTGTACTCTAAAATAGCAATAAAGAGTACAAGATAGTGAATACATAAAGCACATAGCCGTCTGTCATCATCACCAAGTATCATGTACTGTACATAATTGCATGTGTTATATTTTTACATGACTGGCAGCATCACAAACATGTGAGTAAAGTTTTTTTTTTGTGTGTGTGAGTAAAGTATTGAGCTATGATGTCAGGATATCCACAGTGTCACCAGGCAATAGGAACCTTTCAGCCCTATCATATCTTGTAGGACTACCCATGTGTTTGGAATCCACTGTTAACTAAACAGTATTATGTGACTATAATTCTTGTAGTTCCAATTCTTTGTCTTTAAGGATGGTCTCATCATACAGAAAGGACCAGCGTGCATATATGTGCTTGTGTATATATTTCTGTGTGTATGTTTTGTTCTCTGCATTTAGGTCGCATACACATTCATCTGGTACCACAGTAAAAGATGAGCAGTTCCACCCAAGTACATTGCTCTGCCCTATGGTTTTCTGTTTAATTACAACATTCTTCCTTATTTGCTTTCCCTGGGATTGGGAAACTCCTGCTCATCTATCAAGATTCAGCCCACACACCATCTCCTTTAGAATGCATACTCCTCTCTCTTGTCTTGGTGTAGAGGCCTTCCTCCCAGGGAGCAGTGCTTACCATTACAGGTCTCTGTATCTATTTATTGTCATCACCTTCCCTAGCCCTTGAGTTTCTTGTGGTCAAGGACAGTGTCTCTTATATATCTGTATCACCAATACTTAGCATAGTGCCTGACACATTCTTGGGCAACAACCATTGTTTGCTGTGATTGGATTTTATAAACAATAAATGTCTAATGACCTCAGCCAAAACCGTACATGAGAAAGCTACTGTATAATTAGCATTTAATATATCTGACTAATACAAGGACACTTACACTGCTAAACACATTAATATTTAATCACTATTAGTTTGCGAGGATATATGTGTGAGTTTGTATAGTAATGGTTTGCATGCAATTTCACCTCTTCTTTCAAAAGTACTAGTCCTATGCTGCCATAGACTGAATGATTGTTTTACCCTCATCAAAATTTATGTGATGAAATCATTACCCCCTAGGTGGTAACAGTAAGAGGTAGGACCTATGGGAAGAAGGTAGTTGGACCACGAACCCTTATGAATGCGACCAGAATTCTTGAAAGGGGACCAGTGAAAATACCTTTGCCTCTTTGCATCATGTAATGAATGATACAAGGGAAAGTGCAGTCTACACCATGAAATAGGGTCTTCATCAGAGCTGAGGGCATTCAGCCTTCAGAACTGTGAGAAGTAAGTTTTTGTTGTTTATAAATCACCCAATCTATGATAATTTGTTCCTGCAACCAGGTAAGACTCCAATGAGTTTTGTTTAAATGTCACATCCAGCTTCACCGGGGACATTTTTAAGAAGTCAGGTTAAAACCACTTCTCTGTGCCTGCGTTTTCTGTAAAACTGTCACTCACTGCCTTCTATATAACTAATCTGCATAGCATAATAAACTTGTTTTAGAAAGTGAAGGGGAGAAAAATCATGGTCTCCTCCATGGAACTGGTGATCTTCTCTCTTTCAAATAGCAAGAATTTATATATATATATTTTAAATAAATAAATCATATAATATATAAATATATAAATCATAAATACATAATAACAAATGTAATAAAATTAATTCTCCATCATGTTGTTAATTTCTTTTTGACCACCTGGTACTTCAAGACGTCAAAACCAGCTTTAGGACATATGCATACATTCCTCCCTTCCTTAGGGTGAGCCATCCTTGTGTCGTTGGTATTTGAAAAGTACTTCCATCCAGACCCATGTTTTCAGTACAAGCTTTTTCTTTGGAACTTGTATGTTGCTGTTGTTCTTGTTATTTTTGTGTTGCAGAGATCCAGAGCATATGAATTCATGTAGCCTACCCCTCCTGACCCTTTGTGGGTAAGGTGCAGTAGACCTCATGTTGGATAGTTCAATGGGGACTGTAGGTGTCATTGAGAGCTCCAACAGAAGAGTGCTGTGTATTCTGGACAAAAATTCTTTATAGTTGTTTTCTTGAAGTATGGTAACAGAAAACAGAAAAATTTATTTATCTGCATTCTTTCTAATCTTGATTTTTCTATTTCCTTGTACTCTTATGGCTTTCTGCCTGTCACCTATGATAACAAGTCTCAAATCCTTTACAGAAAGAGAATGTATTTCTCTGTTTCACTGTGAAAGAAAATACTGGATAGCATATTTGTATACATTCACATATTCAGCATTTATTCTGCAAATATTTGTAGAACATTGGCTATGTACTAGATGCTGTTAAATGCTAGGAATATTGGAAATAATAGCACTATTTCTCCTATTTCTGTGAAGGGCATCAGGCTCTCCATTTTCAAGATAAGGTTATGGAGGCAGATGTGATAAAAGGTGGAGGTGAGGCCTGAATCCAGGTATGTGAATCCCAAGACATGCTTTATGCCAACATGTGCAAACTATCTAAAGGATCAGGAAGCTACAAGAGAAAAGACACTCTTCAAGTGCCAGGCATTGCCCTTTCAGTGTACTCATTGGCCCTTCAACTTTGATTTAACTTCTGTTGAGTTCATGGCTTTCTTTTTCTGCTGAAAACAATCAAGAGAAGACTTAGCCCCCTCTCACTCCCCTTCTTGGCCTTCGTTCCACAGAAGTGCTACTGAGCAGTGCCTTGGTGAAGGAGAAGGTGACAGAAGATGGATGAGACATCGTTAGACTGGATCTCAAGGCCAGCTCAGCCCAGACCGGGTGCCCTGCCCACCCCACTGGGATCCTGTAGCCTCATGTCTCCAGGCTTGCTCCTGTCACTCATAGGTAGTGAGAGCTCTGTCTACAGGAGAATGCTCTCCAAAAAGAAATTCTGATCAGTGGAATCTATTAGCATACAGCGAACAGTATAGAGCTTTACTATGCACTGCTGGGTTAAATATTCTACAGGCGTTACTTTGTTCAATTATTGTAACAGCTCTGCCTCATTAACAAGACTTATTAGTCTCATCTTTTAGGTGGAAACTGAGGTTTGGAGAAGCTCAGGAGTTTGTCTAAGGTCACACAGCTTCTGAAGGTTGAAGTGGAACTGGAGCCAGGAGGCTGCTCTTCGTAGCACAGTGTCTTCTCTGCTACTTCTCAAAACCAGGTATCTCATGGAGTTACAGGAAGGTCAGATAAGATTTGGGGGAGGAGGATATATGAGAAAGGAAAGGGCCAAATATTTGGAATGCTCTGCTGGTGGGCAGATCCATGTGGATCAGGATCATGTTGGCTGCAAGATGACTGTGGTTCTCAGCCCAGTGCTGAGGCTAATTCTTTAGCTATAAAGTAGGGATGACAGTGCTAAGATATAATAGTATTCCAAGCATCACATGTTGAAAGGTGAGTAAGTAGCCCAAAAGCATGATGCCAGGCTTGATACCAGGTTATGATGGTGATGAAGAAGGACCCATATACCCAGAAAGAAGACCATAGGAGAAAGAAAGGTCGCCAGAAAAGAGAAAGGCAGCATGAAAAATTTTCCTACCACTTGGCTTGGTCTGTTGTCTACCTCTGAGGAGTTGCTCTGGGCACTACACTTATTAGGAACAAATGGCCTTCAGCATTCTCCCATTTAGCACAGGTGAGATGTCTGAAGAGCTGGTTGTTGCTCCCAGAAGGGCCCTTTGGAAGTTTCTACTAATGGTTTCCCAGGGCTAAGCTGAGGCTGATCATCATGGCATCAGACACAGCTCATGGTCCCTCCAGAAAAAGTTAGTTAAAAAGTGACAGGAAGCAGAAACTGTGTCTACTTAATGGTAAACAACGTGAGACTCATAATGGGTCAGAGTACATTGTAGGTTTGAATCTCAAATCTGTCACTAACTTTTCCAGTATAGTTGGATCTGAAATGTCCCCTAAAAGCTCTTGTGTTGAAGGCTTGCCCCAATGCAGCAGTGTTCACAGGTGGGGCCATCGGGAGATGATCTGACCATAAAACCATAAAACTTCTATCATCTATGGGTTAATCCTCTAATGGACTCACAACTTAATGTGTTATTGGGAGGTGGAGTAAGGTTTAGGAGGCTGTTTCTAGATGGGGATATGCCCTTGAAGGGTATCTTGTTTCTGGGCCCTTTCTGTCTCTCTTCCTGTTTCCTAGCCACCATGAAGTGAACAGCTTTGTCTCACCACAGTGATCTGCCTCATCACAGGCCTGGGAACAATGGAACCAAGGGACAACAGACTGAGACCCCTAACAATGAGTCAAAAGAAACCTTTTCCCATTTAACTTGACTTTCTCAGGTAATTTGACACAGCTATGGAAACTTAACTGACGTACATTTCTCCTTATTCTCCACCATATGTGCACTCAAACTGAAAAAACGTTCAAGGTCTCAGCAGAATGGCAAAATGGAGAGTATTTTTAATCTTTCTTTTACCCATCAACCTGAACTGACTCAAAATGTTGAACATGAGCTCTCATCAGATTCTCACTGAGCTTATGAAATAGGATGTTTCCTGGTGAGCATTTCCCCACTGATGGACAGCAAAGAGTCTCACACTTTGGCTTGTGCTAAAGCATCCAACTACCAGGTGTAAGAAAAATATAGTGTGTTTAAATTTTAAAAAATGTAGTGAAAAACAATGCCATTAATCCCCCTCAAAATATCCATCCTCACTTTAAACAAACTTACTGTATCATTCTTGCCTTTTTCTGAAGCAGTTCAGGAAGTGTTTCATGTTTACCTTTGTGTCTGCCTTCAGGTCCTGAATGGATTCAAAACAGTATCTTATGTGGTAATTTTGACTTTGGAGGAGAGCAGAAAGTTGCATGGTGCCAGGTATAAGTAATCTGGATGAACTGAATGAGTAAAGTGGATGAGAATACACCACGAAGTATTTATGAGCCTGCCTTACTGTTAGATGACACTCGGCATTTGTTGCATAGTTTTGAAGCACACCTCCTAAAGACACTCTTGAAAGGGGACTTTCAGAACTGTTTCAGAAAGTGGCAATAACCATGGGAAAAGTGTGTTCAAAGCAAAGGGCATTATTCTGAGGGAGATTAATGCAGGATGTCCTTTATGGTAATACATTTTAAAAAATTTAAACATTCATTATATTTTTTGATTATCACATGTATAATCATCTTCCTAATGGTTTTTGCTGAGCCTACTTTTTTAAAAAACTGTCCATTCACTCTTCAAATCGAAATACCTTGCCCAGCATGGTGGAGCATGCCTATAATCCAAGCACTTGGGAGGCTGAGACAGGAGGACTGCTGCAAGTTCCAGGCCAGCCTGGGCTACATAGTGAGCTCAAGGCCAACCTGAACTACATAGTAAGCCAGTGTCTCAAAAAACAAACAAACAACCCCCCAAAAAACTTAAAAAAACAACAACAAAAAAAATTGAAACGCCTTCATACTTTTTAAACCTGCTCTTTCAGAGTAGTTTGAAATAATTTTTTGTTTGCCTTCCTAAATTAATCTTGAGTTGGCTATTTCAGGGAGGGCAGCCTTAGGAATGACCCAGACAGTACCTTCAACCTGGTTTCCTGGTTGCAGAAGGACTGGGATAGGCCTAGAGTTTGAGTTACAGAGGAAAGAAGTTTCTTTGTTTATCAGCAGAGGTGATGCTTTGTGGTAAGATGGTGGTG
Organism: Fukomys damarensis; assembly: GCF_012274545.1. Lineage (NCBI taxonomy): Eukaryota > Metazoa > Chordata > Mammalia > Rodentia > Bathyergidae > Fukomys > Fukomys damarensis. The sequence goes on from NW_022900925.1 coordinate 6,538,172, forward strand.
AAGGACTTCAGTTGTTTCCTCTCTTTTCTTTTTCCATTGCTACCCTTTCTACTTCACTAAGTCTTTGTCTTCTTTCTCCCTTTATTTATTTATTTTTGGTACCAGGAATTGAATTTAGGCCCTTGAGTTGGCAAGGCAGGCGGCAGAACCACTGAGCTAAATCCCCAGGCTCTCCCTTTATTTTGATAGGCTATTTCTCTTGGTCCTAGGCTGTGTTACCTACTCTCTCCCATCTCTCAATGAAGCTATAAGAAGAGCACATCTGGAGTAGAAAAGAGTCAAATCTACAATTGTCAGCTATCCCTGGATATGGGAAACAGGCCAGTGATTACAATGGTAGAAGCACTAGTGCAGTTTGTAGTGGCAGAAGAAATAATAAAATACTCTCCATCCTTTAGGAGGCGATTACTAGATTTTAGGTGCTTGCCTTATACTGTTCCTGATTCTATTTCCAATGTAGATGTGTAAATGGAGGAAAAGAGGAAGAAAATGATTTAGTTTGTGAAAATAATGCTTAGGTCGAATTAAGTCATTAAATAATTAGTTAATAATTACATGGAACCCATGTACCATCGCCCATTATAACATTAGGGCAACAATCAGACATTACGGATAACCAGAAGTTCTGAGTGTCCACTCAATTGTTCACGGTCACTGACTGAGAGTGATCCACTCTGCCAAGCATCTCAAGGGAAATGTTCTCAGCCAACAGCAGAACCCATACTACACAGAAGTGTGAAGTCGGGAAACCCATTTTTATTTTTCATTTTTTTAGTTTAATCTCAATAAACCATTCCTCCACTGCCTCCTCACGGCTGTTACCCCGTTTCTTCCCCAATTTTTCAACTTCTGCTTTCATGGATGGATTTAATATTGGTTGTATAGAACTTCAGTGTTTGAATCTTTTTAACCCTTTTTAAAAGCACACTTTCATTTATGATTCTACTGTATTTGAAGGGCATTTTATTAGTGGCAAAGGGTTTGATGTTGGTTTGTTACATTTGTAAAATGGGGGTGTGGGATGGTTGAGCAAGCCAGTGATATTTCACTTGATCTTAGCCAAAAGGCCGAGAAGCTATAAACCAGTGATATTTCAACTTTGTTCTTAAAATATTACTGTACACCAAAGCCTGAAACACAAAGGAGGCAAGAGATGGGATTCTCTCTCTCTCTCTCTCTCTCTCTCTCTCTCTGTCTCTCTCTCTCTCTCTCACCCTATCCCCTCGCTGGGTTTGCACACTGGATAATTTAGGGTTTTGGAAACATATTCTATTTCACTAAGTGGAAAAGGGAACAGAACTCTCGAGTAAGATTAATCCCCTCTCTGAAAGGTGAATACACATTTACATGGTGGAAGTTTCAGTATTATTTTGTTTTGTGGTACTGGGGATTGAATTCAGGACCTTCTGCTTGCGAGGCAGGCGTGGTACCACTGAGCTAAATCCCCGGCCCCTGTTGGTGGAAGTTTAAAGAAGAAATCAACTTGAAAAAAATATGTTAGACTTCTGAACAAAGGGCGTGATTTTTTTCTTTGGGCCATGGGGGAAAACTAGATTTAGGATACAGTTGTGAATTTCACTTTTTTTTTTAACTGGTTGACAGATTGAGCAAGTCTGATGTAGCCATATAAACTAGTGCAGTGGTGGTGGGAGGTGCAGGCTATAGGGGAACATATCTTGCCCCAAAGTCCTTCCCTGCTGCCTGTGTGGAAGTGCAGTGGTCTTCCAAGGAAACCACGTCCTTCTAGAAGCAATGAGAGTCTGGAAGTCCTCAGTGGTACAGAGGACAAGGAAGAGGCACAAACACCTGGGAGACCAGGCTGTTGGGATTATGACTCTGGAAGGAAAGGAGAAGAGAATCTTATATTCAGGGATGGAAAGCTGATGCTGAATCATGTATAATTCATTTTCTTAGTTTTTTCTTACATTGTTCCAACCTTGGTGCCCCAGATCTGTGTGAGCCAATCCCCAGACCGATAAGGGGAGACCAGGTTAGCAAATGTCCATTCCAGCAACAAAGGCTCCCCAGTAAAGCTAATCCAACTCAAGGAAGTTGCTCCCATTAAGCCTCCTTCAAAAGTCCCTTGCTGCTTTGTGTGTGTCACAGCTGCCTGGGGAGGAATCATACTTCTGCTCTATGTTCTTTGCTGTCAAAAGTAAGGGGCATTCAGAGAAAAGGAGGCGATGGGTTCACGTCCTCCCTCTGAGTGATGGCACTGGTCCGTCATATTTTTGTTCCCCAGTTGTATCTAGAAATGGAAGTCCATCACTCTGCAGGCACCATGGAACCCAGGCCAATGTAGCTGAAGATAAGCTACCGCCCTACCCTCAAGCAGATGTGAGACATCAAGAGGACCACCCCACAAAGCCGTTTCCACATTCCTTCACTCCCTGCTCCTTTGTCTTCTCTTTAGTGGGACAGTAGTGAGGCCAGGATCAGTTTTGATGGAGTAACAAATACCTGCCACCCCTTAACGTCTGAGACTCCAGACAACAGAAGGTTGCTTCATATTCATGTTACATGTCTACTGTGGATTGATTGGAGGTGGCATGAAAGGGTATGCTTCTTTTAGTCACTCAGGAACTCAAGCTCTGCTGGTGCCATTCCAGGGTCCACTAAAAGGTCTTGCTCTGAAATACTTGGGCCTAGAAGGGAACTTAATTTCTACTCTGAACGCATGAGTTATGGTTCCTGTCATGGGCTCCCCCAATCAGAAAAGGGCCAGAAAGGGCAGTCTTCCCATTAGCCCAGAGTCGGGAGAACTAGAAAAATTTGACAAATAGCATAAACAATTAAGATAAATGGAGACAATATGGTTTTATGGCCAGGAAAGCCTGTATTTTATAATCTTAACTCGATCCTTCCTAGCTGTGTAGCACTGAGCAATTATTTGAATCTGTGACCCTCATTTTTCTCATGCGAGAAGTAAAGAAACAATATCTTCTCTGGGACATCTTCTAGGGTTTAGCACAAAAAGGTAGAGCAGCAAGTATTAGTTATCTCCCATCCTTTCCTATTAAATGTTTTGTTTTGTTTTTTTGTAACTAACGGTCTTTTTTTTTTTTTTTTTTTTTTTTCCAAGAGTTAATTTGGCCCT
>NW_022900925.1:6541286-6546019 GCF_012274545.1 Fukomys damarensis
TTTTTTTTTTTTTTTTTTTTTTTTTGGTACCAGAGATCAAACTTGGGCCCTTGTGCTTTTGAGGCAGGCACCAGAACCACTGAGCTAAATCCCGGGCCCTGTAACAACCGTCTTGATAGGCATAATTTAATGGTCCTTTCAACATAAGGGCTAAATGCAGATAGCTGGTTTATTGGGATCCCTCCCCTAACTCCTGTGAGGGATACTTGTGTTTTTATGGGCAAAGTTCAATTGGACTGCTAGGCTCTGAATGCTGCAGCATGCCATGTAATAGCTCCCATAATCTCTACGCCCTAATGTTAATACACTGTGGAGCCCACTCCCCTTGAGCCCTGGCTGCACCTAGTTATGGGGCATCACTTCACAGATGCAGCTGTTAAAAGTTATTAACAGATACATAAAAGTTGCAGTTATTAAAAGACCATGACTTCCATCTCTTCGGTATTCTCTCTCCCTTGAGCACACTACAGAACAAGCTACCACGTCAGAGAGGCCCACGTGAGAGGGGACTGAGGGAAGTACTGTATATAGGCAACAGTCAGGGAGAAGCCATGAAACTCAGTTCAGTGGCTCACAGGGATATGAATCCTGCCAACAAATATGAGAGAACATGGAAGTAGACCTCATCTCAGTTGAGCTGCAGATAACTGTGACTCTGGAAACACTATGACTGCAACCTTGTAGGAAACCCTGAGCCAGACATACACGACTGACACTTGCCTGGATTCCTGACTCAAAGAAACTATAAGATAATAATTGTCTGTTATTTTAAGCCATCAAATTTTGGGCTAACTTGTTATGCAGCAATAGATAGCTACTACAAACACAACGATATTCCAGGCATTCTGCATATAAAATAGGCAGAATATGCACAAAGAAATATGCACATAGAAAGCCACAGGTGGGTGGCTTTTCTTTAAGGAGACAATCTTGCTTCCACTGCCCACTTCCCAGACTTAGCCTTCCATTGGTAAGCAAGGACAGCTCTTGCCTTAAATCCAGCATGGCCATACTTGTATGGGTTGTTTGAGAACACATATGTGCTTCCCTTGGCCTTGAATTTCCTCATTCTCAATTAATTCTACCTTTGCTGTTTTAAAAGACTGAACACATGCCTCCTTCCCACCCTTATATGAGTTCTTTTATTAAGAGGTTGTTTGGTATGGTGCTTAAAAATCACAGTTCTTGAAATCAAGCTTGTTTCTACCACTTATTAATCATGTGCCTTTGGGAAAGTTTCTCTCTCTCTCTCTCTCTCTCTGGCTTCATATTCTTGTATGTTGTTGGGGAATAATAGTTCTTGGAGTTGTGTGAGGGTGAAATATGCACATTTAGTGCATTGGTTTGGGGTGAAGAGCACAGCCTAAGGGCTGTGAAAATGGGAAGTGTTTGATAGGTGTCAGTCATCATTAATCCCAGATACAGGTCTCATTTTATAGGGAGAGCATTGTTCTGGTGAACTCTATACTTTCTCAGTGGTACTCTTCTCTCACCAATTACACTCAACCTGAATTAGCAGAGCAGGGAGAGCTGGGGTCACGGATGGTCACAGTTCAGCTGAACTGTATTTAGGTACTGTCCCCTTTGTGTACACCCAATGACAAGTGCCAGACACCCATGCCATGAGGAGACCCTGTTCTTCTTTATTTATGTAGTGGACTTTTGTTTCCTGATTTGTTTCACCTCCAACTATCTTGTACCGTTCATCTCTAGTGAAAAGGGAACCCTTTAGCCTGATAAGTCATATAAGTCATGTCATGAACATGATGCATGAGAACTAAATTGTGTAGAGAATATGTTTTAAACGAATTGATGAGTTAATTGAATTGATGTTTTGTCCTAAACAGCAAGGGCAGGTGGTGGCACAGGACTTGTCGTGGCAGCATCTCTGGGGATCAGTAACAGGAGTTGGGTTGGAATCAGCATAATAAAGCTTGGGCTTAGGGACGAGGAAGTGGAAAAGAGAAGAGGAGGGGATATGAGAGAGGGGGCCCTTCCGTGTGCCTTTGACTGAAAAACAACCAGAGAGGAACTTTAGAAAAACTTTTATATTATCCGCAGGACTCTTGAGCACATTCCTAATGTACAGTACATCTGTCTAGGATGTTTCCGGTAAGATCTTTCTAGCCCTTGCAAAGGTTGATACAAAATTGATACATGATTTTTGATGTTTCTGTTTTCTGCATGGAAAGCATGTGGGAAAGGAAGATGAAGCAGATGAGACGTTAAAAGTGGCAGGGAACTGGGTCAACAGATAAGGATGGAAAGATACAGAAACAGTCTCCCTAAACCTTCCCTGCTTCAGGTCCTTGGCTCCCATATGGAAATTATATCCAACAAAAAGTTACTTCTCACTTGTTATGTAAACGTCTATTTTTATTTTAAATTTATTACAACAATGACTTAGATTTATTATACTTTGAGAGTGGTTCAAAATTAAATACAATTTCTTTTGCAGTGCTCTGAAGATAAATGATTTACAGAATTTCATGTTCTATTTCTGAGAGAGTTGCTCAAGGCCAAGTTATACATGCACAGTGCTACTCTCTGTTGGACTGAACTGTACCTAGTCACCTCAGGGTATGACATCAGGCCCTACTCTCCACAACTCCATATAACCCATTTAAGGAATTTACTTTGCATTTGTAGTGTTAGGAAACAAAAACTAGTCCACAATTTCCATGATTATTATGTGTCATTCCAATGAGAACTGTTATTTCATTAATCCTAAAACTCCATCTTTCCAGCTAAGCAAGTCTTCACTTGGTTCATGAATGCTAGAACTGAGGCTAATATGTGTTTGACTTATTCTTCCTTCACCATTTTTTCATTCTGTACAAAATAAGACTAAAATCCTTAGACCATCCTAACTGGGAGGTCATTCAGGTACTTATGTTGGCATGGAGGACATTAGCCATTCAATAGCCATCCAGTCCCTTTCTGGTAATCACATCCTAGTTTCTTTCTGGGAAAAGCACCCTCCCACACTCTCAGTCTATATAGCTGAGGTAAAGTTATGCCCTGCTCTGGTTTAGATTTGGAATGTATCTCAAAGGCCCATGTGTTTAAAGTTTGGCTCCCAGGGTGGCATTACTGGGAGGACAGCCTTGTGGGAGGGCTTTAGGTCATTGGAGATGTTACCCATAAAGGGAACTGTAGGACCCCATTCTATCCAGACTTCTTTTCTCTCTGGGCTGTGACAGAAGGGTGATATTGTGTGCTCAACCACACATTCCCTGCCATGATGTGCTGCCTCTCCACATGTCCCAAACAGTGATCTTGGACTGAAAACACCAACAATGTGAACCAAAATAAACCTTTTCCACATGTAAGTTAATTATTTGTTTTTGTTATAGTAATAGAAAAGCTAACTCATCCTCATTTCTACAGTGGGAGTTCAACAAAGTTCAAGGTGATCAGAGGTAGCACTGCCTACTATGAGTGGCTCCATACTGGGCTTAGGACTCTGTCAAAGCTAACGAGACACAATGAGTGCTTCAGTGGCATTTTGGAGAAACAGATGCTGCTTTACTTGAATTGTAGAAAACTCTAGAGAATTTAAGAGCTGGGGCTGCCATCCTCATTTGGCTTTTACCACTCTCTGGCTTATCACATGATGGCTGAGAACAAAGCCAGTATCACTGAAGACAGTATAAAATACTAAAAAAAGAGAAAGAGAGAAAAAAAAGAAGAAGAAGAAGAAGAAATACGTGGACTCTTGATAGCATTTTTGGGAACCAAATCTAGTTGTGCTTAAAGATACACCTAGCCTTGAGGTTTTCATTTTATATAAACCAATAAATTTTTCACTTTAAGCCAATTTGGGCAGAAATCTCTGTCATTTGAAGCCAAAGGAATCATTACTAATACATTAATGAAAAGGCACTTATATTTCTGAGCATGTGGCCATCTGAAAAAATCAAAGCAAAGGAACAGAAAAATGTTGGAAATTGAAAAAAAACTTACAGATTAACTCCCTCGAATCCCACTAATAATAAGATGAGAAAACCAAGTGTCAGGGAGAGGAGGTCTAGGCATGTACTCACATAGTCACTTGGTGGCAGAGGTGAAGACGTAATCTAGAAGAAAATTCAGCCCTTTTGCTCATCTCTTCTCTGTCATGTTAGTATGAGCTCTTTCTACAAGCATGAGTGTCCTCAAGCTTGTTTCCAGTCACCTTCCAGAGCTGCAAGCCTCACAATGCTGAGCTACTTTCTCCCTGTTTCTTTCCCTTCTCTTTCCTATTTGAAATGGATTTTTTTTTTCAATTTGAAGTATTTCAAGCACATACAAAAAGACAAAAGTAAAAGCACAGATACCATGTGCCCCCATTTAGATTTAACACATGTTGTCTACGGCCATACCACCCTGAACACGCCCGATCTTGTCTGACCTCAAAGCTAAGCAAGGTCGGGCCTGGTTATTACTTGGATGTGAGATTTAACACATTAATATTTTACCATTCTTCCAAGATTTTTATCTAATAAAAAAAGACAGGACACTGTAGTTTAGTTGAAATCCCATGGCCTGTCTTGCTTGCCTTCCATCTTACCTAGCGGTAACCTCCATTTTAAATGTGGTGTTTTTTCTTACTATTGCTTTGTACTTAAAATACATGAATAGTTTATTCTTTCGTGTTGGGCTTTATAATTTTACATGAACAGTATTGGACACATTGGGTCACAGATTGCTTTTCTCACTGTTATAGTTTGATTTTTTTTTTTTTAGTTTAT